>NW_026925060.1:0-25140 GCF_032062105.1 Saccostrea cuccullata
ATTGATAAATTCATTAAATTGCTTCTTCAATCACGGTACATGGAAACAAAAACACTAAGATACTGTGTACCTTTGGGGGAAAAATAACAAATTTACCTTCTTTGCTGCGTAAAGATGCGTTGGTTCCTCACTTGCTCGCTTCATTGTAATTTTTATAAAATCAGAATACTAATATAAAACAAATGTGTTGCCACATCGCCAAAGAATAACTGATTAAACGTCATCGCATTGTGACGTCACAATTAATTTCTACACATAATGTATTGTGACGACATAACCAATATATATATTATAATTGTAATCATTTTCGTATTTCCAAGAATATGAGATTTGTTGTGTAATTATACAAGTCCATATCTACTTTTACCACACAATATTTCAAATCCTCACAAGACTAATTCTACTATAACATTTTCATGAAATATGATAAACAAGGGGTACTATGGGCTCTAACTCTCTATACACTGGAGGAAATGTTTTTACCTTATTCAAATACCCCGTACTAATAATTGATGAATGTATTATTAGGATATTATATAAAATTCATTATGTTATCTTTTCATTGATGTCTATATATAACAAGCCTCAATAAATTATTTTATTTTTATAGGGGGTCAGTTTTGATTCTCATTCACCAAATAACGTCCTGATAACGTCGTACAATATACATAGAGTTGTGTTTTGCATTGTCTTTTTATCCGTGGAAAATTTTCGAAGACAATGACGTTACAAGTTTAGCTTAAAAAAAAAAATAGCTTAGGGAGTGAGCCAGTGGATTTTTCTTCTCTGTGATAATGTTTTCAAGAAAAATAGAGAACTGAAAAAATGCTTTCAACAAATTTCTTTTATCTATTATGTTTGGCTACTTAATTAAAAAAAACTTCGGCCTAATAATTTCGGCCTAATAATTTTCCGCATAGGAACAGAAGCGTTGGTGCATGCAGATTTTATAGCTTTTTTGTCTCTTAATCAAAAGAACAGAAAGTATAATAATACGGTAATTTGAGTTCTAATTCACAAAACATAATTCAACAAGCTAATTCAGAGAATTTGTGCCCCCCGCTTAGGGAAAAAGTAAACCATGCGCAGTTCGGGGGGAGGGGGGTCGAGTCGGATCCCCCTGACTGAATTATTATGCCATTATTGTAGAATTATTAAATGTATACATGTATACTGAAGCAAATAAAATATGCCAATATGGATATAAAGATTTGATTGCTTATTCTTTATTATGTGTATAGAAGATCCCTTTTTATTGAATATTTATCACATTGTAATGATGATTTTATGAGTTTCTGCAAGCCAGACCTCATAATTTTTTTCATTTTACATGCCACCATTTATCAAAAAAAGTATTTCGAAAAAAAAGAAAATGGTTCGTCCGGGATTTGAATCCGCCAACTCTCACATGTGAAGCGAGAGACATACCACTAGACAACAGAACAGCCTGACGCAAGAAAAAATTAAATCCTAACAAGCTAGTTCAGAGAATTCGTGTCCCCCGCTTAGGGAAAAAGTCGGCTCCCCCTGACTGAATTTGTAGAATTATTAAATGTATACAAGTATACTGAAGCAAATAAAATACATGTATGTCAATATGCATATAAAGATTTGATTGCTTATTCTTTATTATGTGTATAGAAGATTTTTTTTTATGTGGAATATTTATCACACTGTAATGATGATTTTATAACCTCATAAATTTTTCATTTCACATGCTGAATACTATCATTTAGTTAAAAAAAAAGTATTTAAAAAAAAAGAAAGAAAGGTTCGACCGAGATTCGATCTCGGGACCTCTCACATTTGAAGCGATAGACATAACCACTAGACCACGGAATCGCTTTACACAGCGTGAAGTATATGCAGAACTGAAGTCACATACATGTATACATGTATATTCATGTTTTCATGTTCGGTATTCTCAAAATTTTACACAATCCATGGTGTTTGATTTATTTAGGCTTTATTAAACAGTTCTAATAGATGTAATAAGAACATAAAGTCCGCCGAGAACCTGTTTTATACGCAATAACTCTCCTTATGCCCCTGCGCTAAAAATAGCGACATGTAATACTATATATACTAATAAAACAAACGAGGCGGGGCACTTTGAGAGGGGCGAGGGACGTCCTAGGGAGTTTTGGTATAAAATTACATTGCATAAGCTCAAAATCTTCTTGAAATATCGCCCGGAAATGATAGTGTTACACACAGACAGAATGTATAAATTTACGACCTTGAACTTTGACCTTTTGACCTCAAAATCAATAGGGATCTTCATTAGGCCACAGGAAGTTGTTATGTAAAATTACATTGTAATAACTCAAATGGTTCTAGAGATATCGTGTGGAAACGAAAGTGTTATAACAGACAGAATTTGCTTATTTATGACCTTGACCTTTGACCTTTTGACCTCAAAATCAATAGGGGTCTTCTTTAGTCCATAGGGAGTTGCTATGCTAAATTTCATTGCAAAAGCTCAAAGGGTTCTCGAGATATCGTGTGGAAACGAAAGCGTTACAGACAGACAGAAAGACGGACGGACGGACGGACAGACGGACAAACCCAAATTAATATCCCCCACTTTTCAAGCGGGGGACAATAACTCTCCTCATGCCCCTGTGCGAAAAATAGCGACATAAATACTAATAAAACAAACGGGGCGGGAAACTTTGAGAGGGGTGAGAGAGGTTCTAGGGAGTTTTGGCATAAAATTACATTGCAAAAGCTCAAAATCCTCTTGAAATATCGCCCAGGAGGGATAGCGTTATACACAGACAGAATGTATAAATTTACAACCTTGAACTTTGACTTTTTGACCTCAAAATCAATAGGGGTCTTCCTTAGGCCACAGGGAGTTGTTATGCCAAATTTCATTGCAAAAGCTCAAAGGATTCTCGAGATATCGCAAGGAAACGAAAGTGTTATAGCAGACAGACTTTGCGAATTTATGACTTTTTTGGGAAAAGTTCATTTTTCGTGGTCTCTGGGTCTTCTCTCCATTTTTTAAAAAAGTGTATTCGTTTCTTTGAATCAAAACACACACAATGAAATGAAATGAAAACAAAATTATGTCGGAAAAGAAAACAAAAAATGTTGGAAATGAAATTTAAAAAATGTCGGAAATGCAATGCAGATTTCCGAAAATGAAATGCAGCGATCTGAGCAGGGGGTAAAAAAACTGTTATACTCCTGCTTGAAAAGCGGGAGGGTACATAGTAATCAAGATATCCGTCCGTCTGTCTGCTACGCTTTGGGGTACCTATCTCTTATCCGCAACTCTTCTTTTATCACTGAATGAAATTTAATGAGACTTTCACAGAATCTTTGTTATATATTGCCATTGTGACCTCCTATTTTACTTTTTGATCGGACGCATATTTTGGATTTTCCAGAGCAAAACATTGACACTGCCATTTTTTTCTAGGATATTGAGGGGTACATATCTCTTATCCGCAACTCCCCCTATACCACTGAAGAAAATTTAATGATACTTTCACAGATTCTTTATTACATAATGCCATTGTGCACCTCCTATTTTACTTTTTGATCTGACACTCATTTCGGGTCCCCATGAGCAAATAATGGAGGGACTTTGTCATTATATTCATATGGGAGGCGGGGGTATCATAATGTGAGCTAATAGCTCACAGTACCTCTAGAACTTTATACCCCCGCTTGAAAAGATGGGGCTATATAGTAATCGGTATGTCCGTCCGTCTGTCTGTTACGCTTTGGGGTACCCATCTCTTATCCGCAACTGTTCTCATGTACCACTGAATGAAATTTGATGAAACATTCACAGAATCTTTATTATACCCCCCCCCCGCTTGAAAAGTGGGAGGGTATATAGTAATCGGTATTTCCGTCCGTCTGTTACGCTTTGGGGTACCCATCTCTCCATATGAGTGTAAAATTCTCGAGAGGGACGTTAAACAATATACAATCAATCTTATCCGCAACTCCTCTTATACCACTGAAGGAAATTTAATGAAACTTTCACAGATTCTTAATTACATATTGCCATTGTGCACCTCCTATTTTACTTTTTGATCTGACATATATTTTTGATTTTCCAGAGCAAAACATGGACACTGCCATTATATTCATATGGGAGGCGGGGGTATCATTTAGTGAGCTCACTGCTCACAGTACCTCTAGTTACATATTGCCATTGTGCACCTCCTATTTTACTTTTTGATCCGACACATATTTTGGGTTTCCCATAGCAAAATACAGAAACTACCTTTTCATACACATGGGAGGCGGGGGTATCATTTAGTGAGCTCATTGCTCACAGTACCTCTAGTTTTGATATGAAATTTATTTGTAAACTAAGCGCATTCATTGTCATGATTTGAATGAAAAAAATATTAAGATATATCGTTATAAAAATGTTTTCGTTAAATTAAAGAAAAAAATCTGAATATTAAATTTAAATAAAAAATAATTAAACCCCTCCGCAGTCACGCATTTTAACGCATATACCGTTGCCCCGCAATCATGCATTTTAACGCACATGTAGTTTTTAACGTTTTCTGCTCAGATAACGCGTAAGGTTTTGATGGTATGATAATAAATGATTATATTTTTTTAAAAATCTATTCTAAGATACTTCGCAATTAAGAAGAAGCGGGAGAGTATAATTATATTAATCGGTATGTCCGTCCGTCCGTCGGACCAGTTCGGTTATGTGAAAGTCCACCAAACTTGTGTGAAATGGGATCCAGGGGCCAGTTTCACAAAGCTGTCTTATGACTAAGATCTGTCAAGATCTAGTAAATAACTTTAGACTAATTTTTTGGTGCTAGATCCATTATGACGTCATAATCAACTTCAACTTTCTTTTTCCCGTACTTTACGGCTTTAGCAGAATTATGAAGAAAATATGGTATTTTCATGACATTCAATTTGAAAACATATGAAAAATAAACCGGATACCTATATTAAATTTGATATTGATTTAAAGAAGAGGCCACGAACATACTAATTACCGTTTTCTGAGAGACTGTAGGCAATCTGGATACATTTCCTTTGTCGAATATGAAAGAAACTCCAATATTCATGACTGGTTTTCTTAATTTTTCTTGGAAAGTGACAGTGTAAAATACAGTTTTTCATTTTGTTTACCTACAAATTATGCCCCGAAACACCTTATTTGACCAAGCTAAAGTCGTAAAGCATCAATAAAGGAATTTATTTCTCAAGTTTGATAAATCTGTAGGCACCTTTCATTTACTAGATTCACTTTTTTTTTTTCTTTTTTTTTAAATTTTATTTTAATTTTCACATTTATATCAAACAAGTATATACAAAAGTATGTTCACAAATATATCTTCCTTCAAGTATCTATTATCATGATAATAGATAGCGTATACAAGTATTGAATTTACAAAAAGACATCCACATACACAAGTTCACATTTAATTAAATACATGTGAAAGTTGTTTTAATATAGGATAAAAAAAGGAGGAGAAGAAAGAGAGAGAGGGAGAGAGAAAAGAACATTAAAAAGAGAAGATCAAAAACAAAAACTAGAGGTACTGTGAGCGATGAGCTCTCTAAATGATACCCCCCGCCTCCATATAGTTATAATGGCAAAGTCCATGTTTTGCTTTGGCCGGGAAACCCAAAATATGTGTCGGATCAAAAAGTAAAATAGGAGGTGCACAATGGCAATATGTAATAAAGATTCTGTGAAAGTTTCATCAAATTTCATTCAGTGGTATGAGAGGAGTTGCGGATAAGAGATGGGTACCCCATAGCGTAACAGACGGACGGACGGACAGACGTACAGACGGACGGAATTAACGATTACTATATACCCTCCCACTTTTCAAGCGGGGGGTATAAATATATAGGGGGCATAGTGTTGTTTTTTTTCTTTACATTAAGGGGGGTGTAAAGATTAAGATTTGTTTCTTGAAAAAATTCATAAATACATATGTATATGTAGACTTGTACAAATAAATCATATCATATCACAGATGCTCTGCCAGTTATTCTCATACTCTGTATATTTACATTGTTTCAAAAGTAAAAATTTCTCAATCAAGAATCTTTCCACAATAATTGTTTCTAAAGTCATTATACTTAGAACAGGAGGATTTTTATATTTAGTCGAAAAAATATAATTCTTTGTTATCAGTGTCATCAAATTTTGCACTTTATGGACATCCTTATTCTTATGTTTGCCAAATAATATTGTTGTTCTGTCAAAAATTACAGATATATTAAATTTACACAAAAACGATTATTCAATATCACTCCAAAGCTCTTTTACTAAATTACATTCAACAAAAAGATGTTCAATTGACTCAATGTCAGTCTTACGGAAACTGCATGCTGGAGATTCTTTTATCTTAAGTTTAAAAAGATATAAATTTGTTGGAACTATTCTATGTAAAATTTGAAATTGTAGCCACTGCAGTTTAGATTTTTGGGTAATTTTAAATGGGAGTTCAAAAATTTTACTCCATTCTTGCATGGTGAATAGATATCCCTTTTCATTCCATTTTAAAATGGAAGTACTTGTTTCTTTCTTTCTGTTAATAAGAATGTCATACATGTCTTTACAGCCTTTCATATTAATGTAAAACATCTTCACAGAACTGGGTAAATTTGGACCATAAGAAAGAAATATATTCATTTGGTTTTTGCTAACAAATCTGTCACACACAGCCTGTTTCAAACCAGAAAATTCAACAAAATTTGTTTTTACACCAAGGTCTTTAAAAGCGTCTAAACTTAAGAAATTATTATCCGAGTTGAACAAGTCACTTATGAAAACAAAACCAGCATTAAAGAAGCTTTTAAGAAAGACAGAAGACCCACTCATAATTATTTTTGGATTATACCATATGTGTTCTTGGAATATATATTTATTTTTCTCTTGCTCTGCATAGCATATTTTGAGCCAGCTTTTAAGGACATCTACCCAAAAAGTGTTTGTTATTTTCTTACATAATTAAGCAGTAAAGTCTGTACCCATTAACCAAAGATTTTTAATATTTGTGTTTATTTGTGATTGAAATAATTTTACCCACTTAGAATCAGAGTGAATTAATCTTCTTATCTATCTTGATTTTAATGCTATTATAAACTCTGAATAATCAACCATTCTAAGGCCACCATCCCTGTAGTCTTAAATTATAGTATTTCTTTTTATTTTATGGACTTTACTTCCCCAAAGAAATATATAAATTTCATCCTCAAATGCTTTTATAATTTCTAATGGTGGATTAGGTAAAGTAAGAATCAAGTGATTTAATTTAGGGACAATCAATGTCTTAATTACAGTTAACCTACCAATGGGGGTTAATTTTCTTAGTTTCCACTGATTCAATACCTTTTTAATTTCACTTAACTTTGATGTATAATTAAGATTGATCATGTCTTTCAAATTTACAGAAAACTTAATCCCTAAAAGATCAAAAGTTGTGCCATTCCAGTCTAACTTCCACCTAGAATGATGATATACATCTTTTGAATTTTTTTTACTACCAATCCATATCATTTTCGTT
Organism: Saccostrea cuccullata; assembly: GCF_032062105.1. Taxonomy (NCBI): domain Eukaryota; kingdom Metazoa; phylum Mollusca; class Bivalvia; order Ostreida; family Ostreidae; genus Saccostrea; species Saccostrea cuccullata. The sequence continues at coordinate 7,527 of NW_026925060.1, forward strand.
TTTTGAATATTTATTTTGAGCCCTGATAAGTTTGCAAAGTAGTCTAATTCTCTGAGGATTCCATCCATAGATTCAGGCGATCCATCAGAAATAAGTGATGTGTCGTCGGCATACTGAGAAATCTTATACTCTTCACCATCTATTGTTATACCTTTTATATCTTCATTTTTGCGAATTAAAATGCCCAAAATTTCAGCACACAGTAGGAAGAGGTATGGAGATATAGGATCCCCCTGTCTACATTCCCTTTCTGGATATATATAATTAGAAATAACCCCATTCTGTATGACACAGGACTTAACATTGCTGTAAAAAGTCTTTATCCAGCTTGTTCCAAAATTGAAAAAATCAAGTGTTTCATAAATAAAATTCCACGAGATAGTATCAAAAGCCTTTTCAAAGTCTATAAGCATTAAAAGTCCTGGTATTTGATTGCATTCTGTATAATCCATTATGTCATAAATCAATCTAATATTTTCTCCAATATATCTTCCTTTTAAAAATCCAGTTTGATCTGTATGTATTAATTTATTTAAAACTTTTTTTATTCGTTCGGCTATACACCCAGATGCTAATTTATAAATAACATTTAAAAGGCTAATGGGGCGCCAATTTTTAAAAAATTCTTTTGGTTTTCCTGCTTTTGGTATACAAGTAATTATTACTAGTCTATTTACATCTGAAAATTGCATTGATTCGTTTGCATAATTTATTGCCCTTGTCACAAATATACGAATGTCTTTCCAAAAGAACTTTAAAAACTCGCACGTAAATCCATCTGGTCCTGGACTTTTATAATTTTTCATGTTTTTCAAAAAATATAAAACTTCATCTTTAGTTATTGGTCCCTCTAAACTTGCTGATTCCCTCTCACTTAGTCTTGGTATATCATAATCTTTTAGTCTATTGTAAATGCTATCATCTGTTTTTACATTTTCTCTTTTTTTGTATAAATTTTCATAAAATATCTTTGTTTCATTTAAAATGTCCTCTTGATTGGATATCGTACACCCATCTTCTTTAATAATTTTAGGAATTTGTTTACTAATATAATTTCTAGACTTTAAACTTGCAAAATATTTTGTCGGTTTTTCCCCTTCTTCAATCCATTTAACTCGAGATCTAATGCACTGGCCTTTCATTTTGTTTATTCTAATTTTTTCAATTTCTTTTTGTTTGTTTGATAGATTATCTACAGTATTTTCTGTTATGTTCTGTTCCAGGTCTAATGTCATTTACTAGATCTTGACCTTAAGACCGAAAATTATCTTAAGATTGCAACATAGCTGTTTCACAAAACTGTCATATCTTATGATAATCTTAAGATCTATCAAAATCTTAAGACAACTAGATACATGTCTTAAGTCTAAAGTGTATCTGGTGACAGTATATGTTTTGGCTAAAAACGTAAGGATATATATTTAAAGATAAACGGTTTTTAGTGATAGAACAATCCTTTGGACTATATTAGGCCAGACGGAACGATCCCCCCCCCCCCCCCCCCTTGCAAAAAATAATTTGTCAATAAATAAACGATAGAAAAATGTTTTTCTACTTTATTCATTTCAATGCATTTTTTGTTTGCTTGTGTCCCCTCCCAACTGAAATCGTTAACCCCCCAAATGCTTCCTAAGGCCATGTATGTACATTTATGTAAAAACCGTATCTCTGACATATATAACTTCATTCAAAATTGTTCATTTGAATTCCATACCCCGCAAGAATATCACAATAACTATGACCAAGCATTGCTAATTTAAGCAATTTTTAAAATGACTAGAGTAATTCCAGATCCTGTGTTCGAGATTCGTGTAGTTTATTTATTGATAGGGTACATTAATGTCTTTTTAGTCAACAGAAATACGAAGTATATGCATTTCTAGGGATTAGATAAGTCAATGAAAGTAAAGAAAATTCTTATATATAACAACACTTCATTTTTAGACGTTTTACTTTATTTTGTTACACTATGGTGATTTTTTTTTAGAAATTAGAAAGTAAACATTTCATTCAGTCGTACAAAATTAGATAAAATCAAATAATTTTATTCTTGGGGTATCCCTCATTAATCTACCGGAATGTGTAATGTGTATGAAAATCATGCTGTAAAATTTGATGCTGTATGCACATGCTTTCTTCCTTCTTTTTTAATAGTATTGAAATTATAAAATTTTGATTGGAAAATGTTTTTTTTTTGTTTCTTTTCTTCATCTGTTAGCATTGATATTTTGTTGCAGTAGTTGAAGCGTTTTAAAGACACCTACATCGAATTTTATGAACGAACTTTTAACACGATTTGGTGTTCCAAGAGGATTCATTGCTATAATCATTTATTAATTGCAAAGATTCGGATATCGGATACTCTAGTAGCTTTAATTAAAAAAGCATCTCATAAATTTTGAGCAAGAATACTTTTAAACACATTATATTCAATTATTTTTTTATGGTGATGAAATTAATTCAGATTTAATTTTTTGACCCAACCCCCGACATACACAAACACGCCCTGATTACATTAAAGTTGAATCGGGATAACAATGTCAGACTTGTATATTCAATGCACACAGATAAGTTTCATTGTTTATCTAACCAGGTGTTCATTACTAATTAGCCACAGGAAATCACTTCACGCATGAACGCACGCAGTTGTCCAGGTACGAGTAGCTTATAGCTTGGGGCAACTAGGGTATTATCTTGTCAGTTTTAAGGGGTATGCAAGGTGAAACACATAGATTAACGTGATAACTGTTAGTCATTTTATTAAAAACATGAATTAAAGACAATAAAATACTAATTAAACCATAAAATCGGAATCCAAAGAGATCGTTTTTTTGAAAACGAAAGTAGAAAACTACAAAGCATAGCTGATGATTTTATCTACCTATAATGAAAAATATTTCTAAGTTGCCAATTAAAATATTATGAAAAAATTAAGATGAAACAATCAAGTGTATTTCAATTAGAATTTCTTTTCCCTCCCTTCTCCCAAAAGTAATGTGCATGACTTAAGGAAATACCCAAATGGCAACATCAAGCCTGACGAATTTCATGACTGTAAAAAAAAAAATAATTTTCTTTTACATAGGTGGTATACATTTCTGTATATTTAATATCTAATTAGAATTTCTAATATATATATATATATAAAAAATCTCAAAAATGTTTCCAGAAACAGGATTTTACAGTATCAAAACCTCATATTTTTTTAGCCTTTGAAAAAATGATTAAAAAGTTGTAAAATTTTCAATTTTTCACTAAATTATGTGTTCTGGTAGAAAAAAATGTTGTTTACATATGTAACTAAATACCCCTTCTTAAGTGAAAGAGGCACCTATTTTAGCAGAAATATTTCAATTTTGGAAAGAAAAACATTATTTTTTGTGTTAAATTAATTCTTAAGTTGTATTGATAAGTAATATCAATATTATAAATTCAAAAAAAAATCATTTCATAATCATTTAATTTCACGACAAAATGTCGCGAATTTAAAGCTTTGAAAATTGTCGTCACGCGCTAAATCCCCCATGGGAATTTTCAAAAGTTGGCATGTATGGTTGATGCAATAAAATGTTTATGTCTTTTTTCCTATGGTTTATCTGCAAAATTAAGGAAAGGCATCTTAACTTCGTGCATATGATATATTTAACAAAAAATCCATGTGAAATTGAAGAATGAATTTCGTCTTAAGATTTGTCTTAAGATTTCTTATACCGAAGATAGTTTTGTGAAACAGCAGTGACAAATCTTATGATTGTCATAAGTCAGATCTTAAGGTGATCGTAAGATCTATCTTAGGACAAATCTTACGATAGTTTTGTGAAACCCAGCCCTGGTTTGGTATGTTGTTTGGGTGGAATGGCTTCCTGGACCAATTTGGGATCTCAGAAGAGATGTAAAGTCTGGTCAAAATATACTTTATGAAGAATACTACTAAGTTGTGAATACTCGAGCAAGTGAAGTGCGTCTGCTCTACTCAATTGCTACACCCAAACTGACCACTTACACGGGATTTAAAACCCGCCACGTAAATTCTACTGAACAGATAAAATATTATGGAACACAGTTATGGCATTTAAATAAGTCATTTACATAGCGAAAAGGTGTGTGTTAAAATATATGGAACAATGTTTGAACGTTAATTGTGACACACCTCCCCTATTCAAATAAGTACGAAGTACTTTTACAGCTCAACAATTAACGTATGAAGTAAAAAGAATTTTCCTTTATACAATATACATTTTTTTTTTACTTTTTCCATTAAGATAAAATAATAAAAACACTGTTCTTATTGTAAACTCATTACTGACTGTCACTGATTCACTCCTGTCGACTCAAATAATCAGCTCCGACGTTTTCCTTTCCCCTTATTGCGATAATACGGAATCTATAGGGCTGAAGGAGTAGTGCCCACCTCATAAGTCTGGAATTTACAAGTTTAGTCCGGTTAAGATACACCAGTGGATGGTGATCGGTCTCCAACACGAATTCCTTACCATAGAGATATCGGTGGAATTTCTGGACCGCCCATACAATACCAAGACATTCCTTCTCAATGGTAGCATAGTGTTCCTCAATGGGTTTCAACTTTCGGCTTGCATACGCCACGGGTAACTTGATATCGTCTTCCTCCTGTAACAGAACTGCACCTAATCCTTTGTCAGAGGCATCCGTCTGAAGAATAAAAACTTTTGAAATATCTGGTAATTTCAGTATTGGTGACTTTGTCAAGGCTGATTTTAAATGTTGAAATGCAATTTCCTGTGATTCAGTCAATTGAAGTTTATTTGACGAGAATTTCCTTGTAAGATCTGTTAAGGGAAGAGCAATATGTACAAAGTTGGAAATAAATTTTCGGTAGAAATTTACCAACCCTAGGAAGGATCGCAGTTGTTTCTTGGTAGTTGAACGACTTGCCTGTTGTATTGCTGATATCTTGTCGGGATGAGGTTGCACTTTGTCACCTCCAACGATGTGTCCTAAACACTCAAGTTCCTTGTAACCCACAGAACATTTGGTTGGTCTAGCTGTAAGGTTTGCTGCACGTAGGCGCTGAAACACTTCGGAAAGCACAAGAACATGTTGATCAAACGTGTCAGTGAATATAAGTAATAAAAGTAAGTCAAACACAGTAATTCGATTAAGTCCCCTGAAATCAACACAAAACCGATAAGTTTTGTCTTTCTACACAACCAAAACAATAGGTGACGAATAAGGACTTTCTGATTCTTCTATGACCCCCATCTCCAACATTTTACTTACCTCCTCCTTAACTGTTTCTATCATTGCAAATGGAATTTGCCTCGGACTTACTCTAATGGGTTTGTCTGTAGTTGTCCGTATGTCGTGTTCCAGTACATGGGTGTGACCTGGTTTGTCACTCAAAACGTCACTAAAGCTGTGCAGAAGTTCCATCAAAGTCTCCTTCTCTTGCTTACTCAGGTCTGGGTTCAAATCTACATCCTTGTATGTCTCTACCTTACTTGAATCTACATACCTTTCTTGTTCAAATTCGTACTCCGGCTCATCAATTTTATCTGAACTAGCAACAGACATTGCAAAACTTACCACTGGATTTGAACGTTCTATATAACCTTTCAACAAAGTCGCATGATAAGTTTTAAGTTTTCCATTTATGTCTAATTGGTAGTCAACATTACCTATCTTCTTGACAATTTGGTATGGCCCTTTCCACTGCATTAACAGCTTATTACTGTCAGTAGGTAGTAGAACTAAAACATTCTCACCTGGCTTCATGTTACGACTTCTTGCTTTCCTATTGAAGTAAGCTCTGTGTCTCTTAGATGCTTTTTCAGATTCTGATGGGCCAGTTCACAGGTTGACTCTAACCAGTCTCTGAGATCAAATACATATTGATAAGTGGACTTTACCTGTGGATCCTGTATTTCCCTTGTCCAAAGGACTTTGAGAATCGTCATAGGTCCTCGAACAGTGCGACCATACACTAGCTCAAATGGGGAGAAGCCTAAGCTTTCCTGTGGTACTTCACGATATGCAAAGAGGACGGCTGGTAGGTACTTGTCCCAATCCTTTGGTCGATCGATACACATCCTCTTTAACATCTGTTTCATCGTACCGTTAAACCTTTCCACTAGTCCGTTACACATGGGGTGGTACGGTGTTGTCGTCAGCTGTTTCACTGAAATTAGCCTACTTACCTCCATCATAAGTCCAGATGTAAATTATGTACCCATGTCTGTAAGAACCTCCTCTGGTACCCCAATACGCGAAAACATTTTTAACAGAGCCTCTGCAACCCTTTCAGTATCTATACCTAGGAGCGCTATAGCCTCTGGATATCTCGTTGCGTAATTTACTAAGGTTAATATAAATCGGTTACCTTTGTCTGTTGACGGGTGTAATGGACCGATGATATCCACTGCCACTCTCTTGAATGGTACATCTATCAAAGGCATTCTGTCCAGCGGGACTTTGCTCACCTTACCTTTTGAAACAGTCCTCTGGCATGTATCACATGATTGACAGAACCGCTTAATTTCAGATTGCATACCAGGCCAAAAGAATTCTGACAAAATTCTGGATATAGTCCTACCTGTTGCTAGATGACCTGACATAACTAATTCGTGTGCTAGCTTCATAACAATCGTTCGAAATTTAGAAGGTACTATGAGCTGTGACTCCCTGTACAAAAGTCCTCTTTTCTCTAGCCATCTTACCTTCCCATTACGCGATATGCGACCTTCTTTTGCATTCCGACGTGATGTTTCAAGGAATGGATCAGCTTGTTGTTCACGCTGTATATCCTCAGGTTTGATATCATCCTTGACTATATCTGGAACTCTGAGAGCTGGGTAAGGTTTCTTCTTTTCTCTTGCTTGCTGTCGAGTCTCCACTGCTAAGACAGTCTTTGGTCTCCAATCTGGGTGGGGATCATGGGGTTTCCTTGCGTCCTGTACCTCTCCAATGATTAAATCGTCCGTCACACAAACTTTAACCTTGCTTATAACTTTTGATTTAGTAGAGCTATGACTTTTATATTTCACATGTGTATTTCTGGTGACAAGACCTTTCTTTGGGTACCACCAAATTTGACCTTATGACCTTGACCTTGGAGTTTGACCCACTTTTACACAAATTTTTTTTAATTTTTACTTTGGTCATAACTTTTGAACGGTAGATACTAGAGCTTTTATATTTCAAATATGTATTCTTTGTGCTAAGATCTTTCATGAGATATCAACAACTTTGACCTTTTGACCTTGACCTTGGAGATTTCCGTACTTATGAAAAAACTTTAACCTTAGTCGTAACTTTAAAACGGTAAGGGCTTTCATACTTCACATATGTAATCCTTGTGAAAAGTCTTTTCATGGGATAACAATAACTTTGACTCTCTGGCCTATAGCCCATTTTTAAAAACTTTAAGCGTGGCCATAACTTTTGAAGGGTTATCGCTAGGGCTTTCATACTTTAAATATTAAATTCGTGTGACAAGTCTTTTCATTGAATATCAAGCATTACACCCTTTGACCTTGACCTTGGAGTTTGACCTACTTTTTAAAAATTTTAACCTTGGCCATAACTTTTGAATGGTAAGGGCTAGGGCTTTTATATTTTACATAAGTAATATTGTGAGAAGACCTTTCATTGGATACCAAGAACTTTGACCCTTTTACCTTAAAATTTGGGTACCATTATATTTTTTAATTTGCATTTAAGAAAAGTTTAATCTTCGCTTTGTTGCCATACGGGGTCATCAGTGTTTCACAAACGCATTTTGTTCCTGTTAACTTGATTGAGAAGAGATGGGGCTTTCATATGCCTTGGCCTTCACGATTGACCTTATTTTTTTTAAAATCAACTTTGGTGATAATTTCAATCTAATTAAAATTAAATCTCTGATCAGCTCCAGTTTGATCGCTTTACTTTTTAGCTCACCTGAGACAAAAGCTCAAGTGAGCTTTTCTGATCAAAATTTGTCCGTTGTCTGTCGTCATTGTTGTCGTCGTAAACTTTTCACATTTTCATCTTCTTCTCAAGAACCACTGGGCCAATTTCAACCAAACTTGCTACAAAGCATCCTTGGTTAAAGGGAATTCAAGTTTATTCAAATGAAGGGCCACACCCTTTTCCAAAGGGGGATAACCATGAATTAAAGAAAAATTAATGGCATTTTTAAAAAATCTTCTTCTCAAGAACCACTGGGCCAGGAAAGATGAAACTTCATCCTCAGGTAGTGTAGATTCAAGTTTGTTCAAATCATGACCCCAGGGGGTAGGGTGAGGCCAAAATGGCCGATCAAAGTTTAACATAGGAATATAAAGGAAAAATCTTTAAAAATCTTCTTCTCAAGAGCCACTGGGCCAGGAAAGATGAAACTCATGTGAAATTGTCTTCAGGTAGTGTAGATTCAAATTTGTTCAAATCATAACCCACGGAGGTAGGGTGGGGCCAAAATGGCCGATCAAAGTTTTTCATAGGAATATATTAGAAAAATCTTTAAAAATCGTCTTCTCAAGAACCATTGAGGCAGGAAAGATGAAACTTTTGTGAAATTATGTGAAAAAATAATTATGTGAGGTAGTGTAGATTCAAATTTATTTAAATCATGACCCCCGGGGGTAGGGTGGGGCCAAAATGGCAAAGTTTTTACATAGGAATATATACGGAAAACTTTTAAAATTTTCTTTTCAAGTACTTTAAAGCCATGATTAGAGATATTTATATTGAATCATCCTCGGGTAGTGTAGATTCTAGTTTGTTCAAATTTTGACCCCTTGGGGTAGGGGTGGGGGCCAAAATGACCGATCCAATTTTTATGTATGAATTATAAGGAAATCTTTAAAATCATTTTCTTAGGTACTTCAAAGCCATGATAGATATATATGTGGAATCATCCTCACTTAGTGTAGATTCTAGTTTATTCAAATCACAACCCCCAGGGATAGGGTGGAGCCACAATGGGGGATCCAAGTTTTACATTAAATATATTTAAATAGTCTTCTCCTCAAGAATAGCAAAACCATGATTGGTGGTACTAGTATTTATATGAAAGCATTCCCAGGTAGTGTAGAATTAAATTTGTTCAAATCATAACCCCCAAGGGTAGGGTGGGGCCACAATGGTGGATCAAAGTTTTACATAGAAAAATAATGGAAAAACCCCAAGAACAGAAAAGCTATGTTTATTCATATTGACATGTAAGCAACCTCATGTATTGAAGATTTAAATTTGCTCAAATCATGACCCTTTGGGGTAGGGAGGGAAACAATGGTGAATCAAATTCAAATTATTACGAAATAATATATAGGAACAAAATGTTTAAAAAAGAAATTTTTTTATCAATAAAAGCAAAGTCATATGCTGTATTGATATGAAGGCATTCTCAAATAGTATTAAAATTGAAGCCCCCCCCCAACTCAGTAAGCTTTCAGTTCTGATCTCATATGTATTTTTTCGCACCCAATGTGCTCAGGTGAGCGATGTGGCCCCTGGGTCTCTTGTTGTAGCGATCAAACTGGATCGGATCAAAGATCTAATTTTAATTAGATTGGTGATAATTTCTAAATGACATATAATATGGCGTTCATATTTGACATTTCACCCACAAAGACACCGAAAGCGGGGGACCACAATTCTTTGAATTTGCTTGTATTTTTTTTTCAAATGCAAGCGTGCAATTTTCTTAGTTTGATCACTATGGCTTCAGTTACCTCATCTTCGCTAGCCAAGGGTTTCTGATACGCTACTCTCCTCATTAACCCTTGGCATACGGTGTTGATAGAAATTGGGTTTTTTTTCTCGAGTTCTGATTGGGATTCAGTACATCCGATCGACCAATCAGCAATTGTTTTTTAGTAAATGACGATATTTGCGTTCGGGATACATCTTGACTCTTTAATCTCGGAAATGAAAAACGCAAGTAAACAACGATCCGTAAGATAACATGCAATTCTATGAATAGCTATGGTGTCATCCAAAATCTTCTAAATATGTGGTTAAGAATCTATAATGAAGCTTCAGATTTGTTCTATAAATAATAAATAAACATAACTCAATTATTGTTTCTTAATTATTCTTGAAAAAACTTTGATTTAATTTTTTTTAAACACATGTCTTTATTTCTGGCGATGACGCAATCTGTGCGTACCTGATAAATTCGAGATCACGTGACGGAAAACAATCTTTTGACTTCACCATATGTCAAGGGTTAATGAGGAGAGTAGCGTATCAGAAACCCTTGGCTAGCGAAGATGCAGTTACCTACACAACCTCCATTTGATTTTTAAAACATATAAAACAGTGCAAGAAGTATCATTCGGCAAACGCGCTTGTCAATGATCCTCCATCAGATTGTTGTAGTGTCGATTTAAATGTCTCCACCCTTCACTTAAATAAACGAAACTCAAAGTAGGTTCAGTATGACTTTTCCGGATTTGGGCATATAGAGGCATCTAAAAATATTCAATTGTTTCAAATCCATGCTGATTTAGTTGATGCTTAAGGACCCTCTCTACACAAGTGTAAATGTTTTTTTGGACATTGAGAAAAATATATTGTATACAGGAGTTAATATTTAGCTTATTTATCTAACTTTCACTATATGGTGCATGGCATTTGTCCCGGGGAAAAATGTTCAAAGACAACACAGTATCAATGAATAAAAATCAATGTTAATTACTTCAGTGGGGAAAATACATGTAAACAACACGTTCAGTTAATTTTTCTTGGCCCTATAAAGTATCAAAATTACTTGAATTAATTACATATTGAGTATTATATTGTAAATTTCTAATTTTTTTTAATTTTTAGGACAGCTCACTGTAACTGCAGAAAAATACCTTAGAATCAGAACTCTTTAGTGTGCAGTGTAGAGAGGGTTCTTAACGCGCTTTTTAATTAGAAATATCCACTAGTGTTTAATTATTACTAAAAGAGAACGATTCGGTAATATATTCTTAAGAAAATCGGCACAGAAAAAGGGCCAAGTATTGCTTAAGTGCACTTGTCCGTTCACTCAGTGGTATAAGAGGAGCTGGGGATAAGATATGGGTACCCCAAAGCGTAACAGACGGACGGACGGACAGACAAACGGATTTCTATATATCCTCCTGCTTTTCAAGCGGGGAGTATAAAAATAAACTTTTAATATTACTTTTTGATAAAAGCTGTTTCCGCCTTAGAAATCAATCAAATAACTAGAGGTAAAGTAAGAAATGAGCTCATATAATGAAACCCCCGCCTCCCATATGGATATAATGGCAGCGCCCATGTGTTGCTGTGGGAAACCCAAAATATGTGTATGATCAAAAACTAAAATAGGACGTACACAATGGCAACATGTAATGAAGATTTTATGAAAGTTTCATCAAATTTGATTCCGTGGTATGAGAAGAGTTGCGGATAAGAGATGGGTACCCCAAAGCGTAACAGACGGACATACCGATTACTATATACCCTCACGCTATTCAAGCGGGGGGTATAATAAAGGGGAAAGAATTAAAGAAGACAATATTATTTTGAAAAAAGAAGTAAAATGTTCATGAATGCGGGGTTATTATGCCCTCCGATTGAAAAGTGTATATAGAAATCGCTGTGTCCGTCCGCCCGTCTGTCTAACTGTCCGTCCGTCTGTAAAAACTACAGGTACTGTGAGCAATGAGCTCACTAAATGATACCTCCGCCTCCCATATGACTTTAATGGCAGTGTTTATGTTTTGCTGTAGGAAACCAAAATATATGTCGGATCAAAAAGTAAAATAGGAGGTGCAAAATGGCAATATGTAACTAGAGGTACTGTGAGCGATGAGCTCACTAAAGATACCCCCGCCTGTTGTGGGAAACCCAAATTTATGTGTTAGATCAAATAGTAAAATAGGAGGTGCACAATGGCAATATGTAACAAGCTCATTCAGAGAATTCGTGTCCCCCGCTCAGGGAAAAAGTCGGATCCCCCTGACTGAATCTGTAGAATTATTAAATGTATACATGTATACTGAAGCAAATGAAATACATATATGGCAATATGCATCTAAAGATTTGATTGCTTATTCTTTGTTATGTGTATGGAAGATTCTTTTTATATGGAATATTTATCACACTGTAATGATGATTCTATAACCTCATAAATTTTTCATTTCACATGCTGAATACTATCATTTAGTTAAAAAAAAAAGAAAAATATTAAAAAAAAAAAAAAAAAGGATCGACCGAGATTCGATCCCGTGACCTCTCATATGTGAAGCGAGAGACATACCACTAGGCCACGGAATCGTTTTACGTTGTGTCAAGTATATGCAGAACTGAAGTCACATACATGTATATATATATTTATGTTCGGTATTCTCAAAATTTTACACGATCCATGGTGTTTGATTTATTTAGCCTTTATTAAACAGTTCTAATAGATGTAATGAGAACATGAAGTCCACCGAGAACCTGTTTTATACGCAATAACTCTCCTCATGCCCCTGTGCTAAAATTAGCGACATGTAATACTATAAATACTAAAAAAACAAACGGGCGGGGCACTTTGAGAGGGGTGAGAGAGGTCCTATGGAGTTTTGGTATAAAATTATATTGCATAAGCTCAAAATCTTCTTGAAATATCGCCCGAAAATTCTGTCTGTTATAACACACAGACAGAATGTATAAATTTACGACCTTGAACTTTGACCTTTTGACCTCAAAATCAATAGGGATCTTCATTAGGCCACAGGAAGTTGTTATGTAAAATTACATTGTAATAACTCAAATGGTTCTAGAGATATCGTGTGGAAACGAAAGTGTTATAACAGACAGAATTTGCTTATTTATGACCTTGACCTTTGTCCTTTTGACCTCAAAATCAATAGGGGTCTTCTTTAGTCCATAGGGAGTTGCTATGCTAAATTTCATTGCAAAAGCTCAAAGGGTTCACGAGATATCGTGTGGAAACGAAAGCGCTACAGACAGACAGAGAGACGGACAGACGGACAAACCCAAATTAATATCCCCCAATTTTCAAGCGGGGGACAATAAAGATTCTGTGAAAGTTTTATCAAATTTCATTTCGTGGTATGAGAAGAGTTGCAATTAAGAGATGGGTACCCCATGCGTAACAGACGGACGGACGGACGTACAGACAGACGGACGGAAATAACGATTACTATATACCTTCCCGATTTTCAAGCGGGGGGTATAATAAAGATTCTGTGAAAGTTTTATCAAATTTTGGGTCACTTATTTGGTTGACGTAATGACCAATTTTACAGAGTAAAGATTAAGAAAACAATCAACACAATTAGATAATTAAGTCTTTTTAGACCATCTATAAAATGATATTTATGGTCCGCCCGACTCAGGGAAAAATTTTTGGGTCCGAATTGATAGGTGGGAAGAAAATTTTCCTGAAAATTTAAACATATTTATTGAGGAATAAAAAGAAAAAAATATCGCGTAATGGGATGTAAAAAAAAATGATTTGGGTCATTTCTAGTCAGTAGGTAGGGAGAGAGGGCAACCAAACATTTTGTAGGTCACCTGAGTAAACTCAGGTGACCTATTGCTATCTGTTTTTGTCCGTCGTCGTCCGTCAACAATTGAACATTTTCAGCTTCTTCTCTGAAAACGCTGAACCAATTTCAACCAATTTGGCATACAGCATCTATGGGTGAAGGGGAACAAAAATTTTGAATTTTATGGTCCCTGCCTCCCCCCCCTCCCCCCTAGGGCCTGGGGGTGGGCCCAAAACCAATAAAATTAGTGCAATCTTTAAAAATCTTCTTCTTTACTCCTGGACTTCAAGCAAACAAATTGTTTGTATGATTGTAATCAGCATTGAGTCTTCTACCAAAATTATGAAATTCATGGCCCCAGGGTCAGGGGTTCTAGTGCTAGGGCGGGGCTATATAGATTATACAGTGAAAATGCATAAATTCTTCTCCTCTGCTCAAGGGCATTAAATAAACTAACCAAGTGCATAGTCATGTTGAATAAGGCTGCCTCTTCCAAAATTGTGAATTTCATGGACCCAGGGTCAGGGGTTCTAGTGCTAGGGTTGGGCTGTATAGATTATTTAGTGAATATGAATTATTTCTTTGAACTTTTCTGTTCCTGAGTATTTAACCAATGAACTATGAACATAGTTATGAGAAGGAAGAATGCCTCTTTAGGATTTGTAAATTTCAGTGCCCCTGGGTCAGGACTTCATGTGTTAGGGCGGGGCTCTGTTTATATAATGAAAATGGATGAATTCTTTGAAAAACTTTTCCTTTGCTCCTGGGTATTATGCCAGTGATGTACAGATAAGTAGATATTTATGATGAAGAAAGCTGCTTCTTCCAAAATGGTTAATTTTGGGCCCCTGGGTCAGACGTATTTGGAGGGGGGGGGGGGACATAGTCTGAATATAAATTAATGCTTTGAAATCTGCACTTTGATTTTAATCAACAATTTATGATGAAATAAAATTCATGATACAATTTTCAAAATTTTGAAATATGTTGTCCTAGGGTCAGTGGTTCCTGTGGGGTGGGGTGCACAACTGGATATAAATAGATTCATTTTCTCTTTGTTGCTCTGATCTACCTTCGGATATTAAGTAACCAAAGAAAGCATGCTAAGTGTATAATGATGATAATGATGCAAAATTTCTGAAGCTTTGGCACTTTTATGAAAAACAAACATAGGCTTTTCGAGGGGTGGGGGCGGGGGGTGGGGTCTGGGGGTAGCCTCCCACTTTTTTTTTGCGAAGATAGACTTAGCATAGGCAATGGACCTTTCTTTGCAAATGTGGTGGTCCTGGAGGTACTGGGCACGAATTGCCCTGCTACCTCCGATCACAGGGTATACGTCATAGCACCTGTCGTGACGTATACCTATCCTCACTCTCTTATAGTGTTATTGCTGCAGAGAACGGAAGTGTCTCTGTCAGCTCCGCCATTATTGTATTATATATGTTATAACTGCGGGCACTAATAAACATCGATTAATCATTGTGTGTTCTCTATTCCGCCACCACTGGGGTATTAGTAGATAATATAGAGAAACGCTATATTGGCGCGGCGTACTAGGGTATTTTAGTTTGACTGCGGGGTAAAACCTTACCTGCACGTGTTAGTGCCCGTCGCCATCTTGGAAATTTTTCCGAGATGTAAGGCAGCAGTTTTTATTTTATTTTGTACATACGTTTATACTTGTGTTTCTTGTTTAGCGGATTAACCGCTTAATTCATGTAAGTTTGTATTTTTGCCGTTTTGAGGATACCGGGCGAGATGGACCATGTGTTCAGTTCTTTTGGTAGGGGGAGGGGGACTTTGAGGCCTAGTGGGGACTGGGACGTTCGCGTTGGGGAAAATGACCCAAGCGGGTCTGGGGAGTATCCCGGGAGAACGCAGTCCGCGGAAGGTTCCGCCTCCCGGAAGCGTGCGATTCGCTTCGGGTGTGTGTAGCACACCGATGCCCCAGGGGGAGGGTGCCCCGGATAATATCGCCCAGTATGAGGGCGGAGATATGTCGCTTACACAGGGAGCTGAGGGGTCTTAGGAAACGCCCGGTTTCCAGCAGTTTTATTCCCTGCTCCAGGAACGACAGACTATCCTGGAGGGGGTTGTCGACAGAATCCAAGGGGAAATGGGTCAATTCCGAGGGGATATTGGTCAGTTTCAGGGAAATATTTCCCAAGTTCAGGGTGAAATTGGTTCAGTAAACAGCAGAGAAAATAGCCTTGGTCAGGACGTAGGATCCCTGCGGGGGGATATAGGCTCATTAGAAGCTAACATGACGTCTCAGCTTGGGTCTATGGAAACCAACATGGGGGCTCTGAAAACTGACATGACATCTCAGTTGGGGTCTATGGAAACAAACATGGGGACTCGGTTAAGCGAAATAACTCAATTGCTTGCGGGAATGATGAAATCAGACAAACCACAGTCAGTAACTGAGCCACAGGAGCTCAAGGTCACTGCCAGTCCGTCTGTAACGACTAGTAGCCAGGGGCGTCCCTGGGGTCCTAGTTCGTTACCAGTGCATGCAGTGCCCTCACGTTGAGCAGCCCGTCGCTAGTTTACCTAGCTCCGAATCTGTTCCTAACCATTACCCCAAGATCACGTCTGTTTCCGCATCTCAAGGTCAGCCACTTTCTTCAGTAGACTACAGTAGTCTTGGCTCGGGTTTGCCGAGTACTATTACATTTGGCTCATTCTTATCAGGGAATACTATGAATGGGGGTATCCTGTACATCCCAGCATGGGCCCATCCGTTCCAGGTCATGTTGCTAGGGGTATGGGTGTGCCAATGACGGCACCAACTGCATCTGTGTCTTCTAGTGCAGCTAACTTGGGTAGTCAGGGCTCTGGCTACTATGGTGGGTTGGTAGGGCAGTCGGCGGCACTAGGGGGAGCACCGTCATTTGTACCTGGACTAGGGGGTTGGTCTTGGGAACCTCAAGGTCACACATTACTGCAGATGCATCCCAATATCCAAGTTTAATACCCCCTCGAACTCGGAGTAGGGTGAGCAGGAATGTTCCAGCTGAAATAAAGTGAATGAAGTACAATGGGGATGTAGAGTGGGGACCATTTTATTCAAAGTTCTCTACAATCGCTGAATACCACCAGTGGGGTGACCCCGATCGTTTGTTTGCCCTAAGTTTGACATTAGAGGGGGCAGCACTTAAGTACTTTGATATTTTGCGTCGCAGGGGGGCCCTGTTAAGTTTCCGAGAAGTTGTACTGCGAATGGAGCAGAGGTTCGGGAAAAGTTCCTTAAGGGCAGCCTCGCAGCTGCAATTTAGCTCGATAGCCCAAAAGCCAGAAGAAACAATGGAACAATGGGCAGATAGAGTCATGGACACTGCCCAGAAGGCCTTTGGTGGCGGAACTTCGCCAGAAATATTTCAGGAGCAGCTAATTGTTAGATTTGCTCGTGGTTGCAGTGATGGTGAGGCGGGTCAACAGTTGATCAATAATCCCCCGGAGACTCTAGAAGAAGCGATTAAACGAGTGAAAACTTATCAACTTAGTCGCAGAGCTTTAGCCCGCCGGCCGAGAGCGGTAAGATCCCTGAGTAGTATAAGGAGCCTCGCTAGCCCGGAAGTGACGTCATAACCGGAAGTGGCCGGAACTGGTCTAGCGGAAGCGAAAGTGGGCGGAAGTGGTCTAGCGGAAGTGGGCCCTAGCGGAAGTGGGCTAGCCAGAAATGTCCTAGCCGGAAGCTGACTGGATGACCGGGTCAACTGAGTGCAGTGCTAACCCTAACCCCCTATCCCTAACTAGCCCTAACTAACCCTAACCCCCTAGTCCTAACCCTAACTAACCCTAACCCCTAACCCTAACTAACCCTAACCCCCTAGCCCTAACTAACCCTAACCCCCTAGCCCTAACCCCCTAGCCCTAACTAACCCTAACCCTAATCCCTTAACCCTAGCCCCCTTACCCTAACCCCCTACCCCTAACTAACCCTAACCCTTATCCCTATCCCTAACCCCTAACCCTAACCCTAGGGGCTAGGTGTGTCAGTACATATAGTCCCCCTTAAATACTGGGTGTTTACACTGTGTTTACACTATACGTAGGTACTATTTTTTTGTTTTTATGCTGACTATACAGGTAAAAATGCGCCGTGTGCAAAAACATTTCAAGAATGTGATTATGAC
>NW_026925061.1:0-25306 GCF_032062105.1 Saccostrea cuccullata
AAATTTACAGATGTTGAAGAGGCAGTCTTATTCATCATAACTATACATTAAGTTTTTTTGTTTAGTCCTCAGGAGCAGAGAAGAAGATTTTCAAAGAAATAATGCATTAATATCTGGGACCCTGCTGTGACGTACTTAGACCTGACCGGGGTGGAGGGAGGGGAGTGTGGGTGGGTGGAGGGTACTTACCCAGATTTTGAGCTGATAATTTATATAGCCCTGCCCTAGCACTAGAACTCCTGACCCTGAGGCCATGAATTTCATAATTTTTGTAGAAGACTCAATGCTTATTACAGTCATGCCAACAGTTTGCTTGATGTCCAGGAGTAAAGAAGATTTTTAAAGATTGCATTATTTTTAGTGGTTTTGACCCAGCTGGCCCACCCCTCAGGCACTAGAAGCTAGGGCAGGGACCATGAAATTCATAATTTTTGTTCCCCTTCCTCGATAGATGCTTTATGCCTAAATTGGTTGAAATTGGTTGAGCGGTTGCGGAGAAGAAGCTGAAAATTTTCAAATGTTAACACACAATGGATGATACACAGCGACGGACGAAAACGGATAGTAATATATATAGGTCATCTGAGTGAATCAGTTGACCTAATGAACCAGAAGTCTCTGTCGAGACTGAAGCTCTACTGGTGTGTACTTATAGCAAAGGAAGAGAAAAGTACTAAAAGCAGTTGTCAGTTGGGAATTGAAACTTAATTTACAACAGCAATAAATAGAAATATGATCCTTGATTAAGTCTCTTAATGTTCTTAGTGTTTTAAGTCTACTTGCATGCCACATCATATTATAATCAAACTAAAACTGTATTTGGAGTAGCATTTTGAGAGTATTTAACAGAAATTTCTAATTTTAGTAACCAAGGCAATAATGTTCATCGAAGTCAAAAATTGATATACAGAATTTTATTTCCTATCTAGCTTGTAACACGAGCTTTGATTGCTTACAAATTCGGGTGTAAATAACCATGCACCAGACTTGAGCCGGGTGTAAATAAAACATGACGTCACTATATGCATACATTCTCTATGATAAAAACCAAATAACATGACGTCACGATGCATTGTAGTATGTAGTTATCTAATCGATAGATTGAGACACACTCTGAAGTTTAAAAAGCATTTATATGGGTACAAACAAAATAAATTTGTTATCCAGGTCCAATCAAGGGTGTACAGGGATTTACCCCTTGTTGTATCACATACACCCTTCAGCCTTCCACCTCAGGGTGTATGGAATAAAACCTGGGGTAAATCCCCGTACACCCTTGATTGAACCTGGATAACTAATAGTGTATCTTAGTGCATTCTACTTGTGTGCCAAGTCATACTGAAATCAGACCAAAACTGTAGGAGGAGTAGCATTTTGAAAGAATTTTACAGAAATTTCTATTTTTAGTAACCATGGCAACACTGTTCATCGAAATCAAAAACCAATATAAAGAATAATGAACCTTATTGTAGTTTACTTGTGTGCCAAGTTATATTAAAATCAGACCAAAACTGTAGGAGGAGTAGCATTTTGAAAGAATTTTACAGAAATTTCTATTTTTAGTAACCACAGCAACATTCTTCATCGAAATCAAAAACCGATATAAGAATTATGAACCTTAGTGGAGTCTGCTTGTGTGCCAAGTTATATTGAAATCAGACCAAAATGACTAGGAGGAGTAGCATTTTGAAAGAATTTTACAGAAATTTCTTTTTTTAGTAGCCATGGCAACACCCTTCATTGAAATCAAAAACCGATAAACATAATTATGTATCATAGTGTAATCTACTTGTGTGCCAAGTTATATTGAAAACAGATTAAAACTGTAGGAGCAGTAGCATTTTGAAAGAATTTCACAGAAATTTCTATTTTTAGTAACCACAGCAACATTGTTCATTGAAATCTAAAACCGAATCAAAAATAGAACTAGTGCTAATTGTAACGGGGACCGTTACAGATGTTCCCCAAACGCTCCCCAATTCCCTTTTTTGTGCCTAATTCCTGTAAGACATTTTAAAAAATATTATCAGTATCGAAGGATTTCATCAAAGAATTATAAAAGGTACAATGATATCAACTATATGTCATTTAACGCATTGTACGGGCACGAACGTGCATGTACATGCAAGATGATCACAGTATGTTGTCTAAACAATTAACATATCTATATATCGTGAGAATAAATAAAAAAAATTCTTTACAAATGTTTTTTTAATATTGGCCATTTTGCGTATTTCGCGCGTGCACGTGCATGAATGAATGTTCGTGCATTCAAGTTTGATAGTACCATTATGTAGGAATCCATTATACCTATTTATATTCTAAATTTTGTCCGGTTTGGTTGAAAACTAAGAAAGTTATAGACATCTAAATTTTCAGCCAATCAGATTACAGCACACGTACATGCGCATGCTTTTCATGAAAATTCTTATATACCATGCTGTAGATCTTTATAATGTATAACCATGTTCAAAATTTCAAAGAATTTTGTCGAAAAAAACAAGAAAGATATTGAGACTTTAGTTTCAGCCACTCAGAGCAAAGCGCACGTGCATGCGCGTGAGCTCTTGCTATTTTGACCAAGTCATCTAGTCTATGCTTCTAATATATCCTTATATTATAAGTTTCAAAACATTTCATTAAAAAATTAAATAGTTACGTCTATATCAATTATATTGGACATTTCTGGTGTTGCACGTGCGCGCTCTTGCAAGCACACATTCATGCACATTCTTTCATGATAATTCTTTTATATCAGGCAGTAGATCTCCCTGATGTATGACTATATTCAAAATTTCAAAGGATTTTATCAAAAAACAAGAAAGATATTGAGACTTTAGTTTCAGCCAATCAGAGCGAAGCGCACGTGCATGCGCGTGAGATCTTGCTATTTTGACCACGTCATCTTGTCTATGCTACTAATATATCCTTATATTATGAGTTTTAAAACATTTCATCTGAAATTAAAAAAATTACGGCAATATTTATTATATTGGTCATTTCTGGTGTTGCACGTGCACGCTCTTGCAAGCACGTGCGCGCAAAATGACCTTTGTTCCGCAAATCTACATAACATGCCTACTGACCCTAAAAAGGTTTCACCTTAGTCGGATGTGTAGTTTACAAGATCATTCGCGGAAAAGATTTTCCCAGGAAGAAGAAAAATAATAATAACTAGAGGAGATCTCGTTGCAAGCAACGAGTAGGTCTTCCGTTCGATTTTCGATACGATCATAAAACAACTTAAAATGAAAAAAAAGTTCTTATCAATACCTCTAAATACGTGAGAACACATTAAAGAGTGAAATCTGTAAATTTCAGACAACTTCCAGTCTTTATAATTCACTTCCGGTGTGACCGGAAGTACTAAAAATGACCTATAACTCCTCTCTGAGTGTGAAGGATTCATCCCTGATAATTTCGATGAAAAATGATCATTTTTTGGTCTACTTCCGGTTTTGAAAAAATAACTTCCGGTGGACATAATAATACTCGAGACTCTCTATTTGCCTATATAAGAAACATTTAAAAAAGAAAAAAAATTAAATTTTGCATATCTTTAAACTACTTCCGGTGGACAACGGACGTGACGGCAACAAAAACTTTATACAAAATTCAAGAGAGCTTGTCACAATCTATCATCCCTGAAAGTTTCAAGACTCAATCTCAAACCGTTTTTGAGAACACTTCCGGACAAAATGACACTTTAAAAAAAGAAAATTGGCCGTATCTCGCGACCGGAAGTGACGACGGCAAAATAAAAAAAAACGCATTAAGTTCATATGATTTGCCATCATTGCTGAAAGTTTCATAAAGATCTGTCGAGGCGTTCTGAGAAATCGCCTGCACAAAATCGGTAAGAAAAAAAATAATAATAATAATAATAGTGGAAAAGAAACAAACGAATCAGTAGAAGGTCTTCCGTTGGAAACGGAAGACCTTAATAATAATAAGAAACAGAGTAAAAACAATATGTTCCCCAACTTCGTTTGGGGAACATAATTATGAACCTTAGTGGAGTCTGCTTGTGTGCCAAGTTATATTGAAATCAGACTAAAACTGTAGGAGAAGTACCGGTAGCATTTTGAAAGTTTTTCAAAGAATTTCTTTTTTTAGTAACCACGGCAACATCGGTCTTTGAAATCAAAAACCGATAAACAGAATTATGTATCTTATTGTAGTCTACTTGTGTGCCAAGTTATACTGAAGTCAGACAAAAACTGTAGGAGGAGTAGCATTTTGAAAAATTGTTTACAGACAGACAGAAAGACAGACAGAAGGACGGACGTCGCAAGCATTACTATCGCATAAGCTCTTCTGGTCTCTGACCAGTTGAGCTAAAAATCATCTTCTCAAAAACCACTGGACCAGAAAAGATGAAACTTATGTGGAAGCTTTCTGAAGTAGTATAGATTCTAAATTGTTTAAATCATGGCCCCCAGGATTAAAATGGGCTACAATAAGGAATCAAATTTTACATTGAAATCTTTGAAAATCTCCTTAAGAACCACTAGGGACAGAAAAAATGAAACTTATGTGGATATCCTGATATACTGTAAAGGCACAAATTTTTGTGGGGATAAAATTTCCTTGATATGTCTTTTAAATAGTTTCATGGGCATTAAATCTTTTTTAAAGTAACCCTGTTCAATATATTGTAACTGTATACAGGGTTATTTTCACCCCGTATTATTTTCGCCCTTTTACCAAAATAATCAAAATCTATTCCCCCATATTTTTGCTTCTACAGTAGCAAAGATTCTAAATTGTCCACATTATGACCACAGGGGGCAAGATGGGGCCACAATAGGGATCGAGTCAAAGATTTACCATGAAATATGTAGGAATTACAGTAGATAAATAGGACATGAATATCCCAACAAGTGGATGTTAATAATGCAACATGGAAATTATATTGGTTTATGAAATTTGATGGGTATATCTTGAATATTTTCTTTAAAATGCATAAGTGCATAAGTAAATATAAATACACCTTAAATGGTTTCTTTAAAACTATAAGCAAAATGAATAGTAAAGAGAGGTGAGTTCAATGTCACAGGAAAGTTCAAGGTAAAAAAATATTAATACCATATTGATGAAAAAAAGATTCCATGAAGGTTTTTTTTTTAAAAACTGATCGAGATTTTAAAAAAAAATAAGTAGGGTCAAAGGAAAAGTATTAACCTGAATGACTTCTTTAAAACTGAACTTAACACTGATTTGAGAATAGTGCAGTCAAGGTCAGAGGAAAGGTAAAGGTAAAAAAAAAAATGTTGATACAGTTGCAAATTTACATCAGTATGTACCAGGATTTGAAGTTGGATTACACTACCTTCAATTGTTTCTTGAAAAACTGAACTAAACACTAATTTAAGAAAAGTGAGGCCAAGGTCAAAATATTGATTCAGTTCAGTAGTCATCATAAGTAACTATCAGCATAAGAAGTGTGATAAAAACATCTTGAATAGTTTCTTTGAATCTGAGCTTTGAAATTAGCTAATCACAAAGCACAACAGAAGGACAGACAGAGGGACAGCTAGAAGACAGACAGTAATTACAAACTCTGTATGCCCTGGTCATTTCATGACTGGGCATAAGATTCTTCTTCTTTAGAACCACTGGGACAGAAAAGATGCAACTTATGGGGAAGCATCCTGGGGGTATTTTAGATTCTAAATTAATAAAATCATGGCTCCAAGGGGTAAGATAGGGCCAAAAAGTAGGGGGGGGGGAGCTGTTGAAGAACAGCAGAACCAAAGTACACAGATAAGCATTGTACGTGGTACATATATAGGCCTCTTTTATTTATTCCTATTTTTATTTTTCTGTACAATTATTGTGTTTTTTCACTTTTTATCAAGAAAGTTTTGTCTATTTTTTTCTTGCCCCCATCCTTTTCCAAGATATCTTCATAAGTTCATATATCCCTCAGCGAGGCCCCATGGGCATGCGCAGTCAAAATTATGCATGAAGACATTTCCCGCTATAATTGCACTTTCATTTAAACTGTATAAATAAAAAAACTTACATATATTTAACTTACTGTATAGCTGTATAGAAATAATGTAAACAGATATTTCATATACCAATCTAATGGCCTGAAATGGCGGCAAGAACGAGTACTCACCGATGTTCAGGTTTTCAACAAAAAAACGTATAAAGTAAAAACAAATACAACAAAAATGAACTTACCTCAGTCTGATGTAGTCTTCTTCTGTATCTTTGGTGATGAGAGAACGCTTTGATATATCGTTTGGAAGGCTTTGCAAGAGCAATGCGAGAACACTGCTATTCAAGTCAAGCTCAAATATCAGTGTGGTGAATTTCTCGTCAATGGTCAGCTCACGTGATCATTCTGGTCGACAGAGCATGAAACCTGCGGGGAGATAGAGAGAGAAGGAGAGAGAGAAAGGGTAAATTGCTTGTAATAATTATAGCTGCAGATATGTAGAATTATGGTTATATATATTTGTCTTTGACCACAACGCTACAGATCCCGTAATGCAAAAAAGGTGCAGTTTACGGCGCAATATTTTTTGCGCCTTTCTGGGGAGAATTTCACCACTTTCTAGCATTGGTCAATCAACTACCTTTCACTCCCTAATTCTAGACACATTCTGTAGCCAATATGTATATTTCATCCACCTCCCAACCATTTATAGTTGTCTCTAGAGGCAATAAACTCGCTTGAAGTGAATTTTCTGCAATCTAACGAACAATTTTAATCAAGCGAGTTCATCACTTTTAGAGACGACTAAAAAGGGCTGGGGTATGGACAAAATGAAGAGATTAGTTAAGTAATGTGTCTAGAATTAGGGAGTGAAAGGTACTTAATTGAACGATGCTTGAAAGTGGAGAAATTCTCCCCAAAAGTGCGCAAAAAATATTGCGCCGTAAACTGCACCTTTTTTGCATTACGGGATCTGTAGCGTTATGGACAAAGACAAATACATATAAAACCATAATGCTACAGATCTGCAACTATAATAATTACTGTATTATATATTGCAAACTTTAAAAAGGGCAAATTTTAAATTGTTTGAAATATAATGAGAGGTTGGACATGTTAGAGACAAAGTTTTTAGAGAAACGCCTTTATCCATGGAGCTCGGAATTAAACTAAACTCATTAATCTAAAACACTTCTTACTTTTAAAAGATATAATGAGCTCAGCATCCAACTTCGAATGGAAAGGAAAAGGGACCGGGAACAAAGAATTCAAATATACAAAGTGAACATAAAGGAAAGGGTATTGTATTGTTTATTACCAAGAACCATACAGGTTTAACGTAAATACATAAATTAGTTTGTACAAAATACATGTATGTACAAGTACATGTATAAGCATTTCAATATCACTTGTTATTAAGTAAAGCAGGATCACAGAAAAAGAATCTTACAATTACAAACTATTCATTCTAAGTTCATGAAACTTACAAACTATTCATTCTAAGTTCATAAAACAGGCAAAGCATCGTACATGTGTAATTAAAATTTAAAAAAAGTAAAAGAATAGGGAGGAAGTATGCAAATATTTTATAAGTAGGCCTATATTGAATTTATCCCCAAACCAATTTCATGAGTCATTTGAAAACCACTTGGAAGCAAATCATAGAAGTGTACGGAGATGGCTGGCGGGAGGGGGTGTTAACTTCGTTAACGAGTATACTAATTTGTTAATTTTTTTTTATTTAAGCACGTGTACGGAGTTTAAAAAACGTCTATAGTTATTATTTTTGTCCTTATGGGTATTTTCTGTATGGACGGAGTGGTAGATCTGCAGCAGAGGTTCTTCTTAAACAGTCACTCTATCGCTCGTACAGAACGTAGGATTAGGACTGGAAACTTTTTTCACCACAAACTTCTTTCAGTATCGAAATTTTCTTCATACAATTGCTACATCATCCTTATATCACTTTAATTTAGCCAAAGGGGGGAGGGACACTCTTTCAATGAATATTTCAATAGTAAAAATTATGTATGTTTGAAACAAAGTTGCCCTGTTGCTCCGTGCCTGCACATACATATATAAATTATGAGTTTGTTATTCTTTCAATCTTATTCATAAGTATAAAGAGTATAATAAATTTATATTCAGACGAAAGAGATGAGGAGGAATATAATAGTATATTTTTCTGTCCCCTCTTTGCAAGTTATTTTTCTATAGAAAATATAAGAAAATATAATGTGTACATACAACAAAAATATGTCATCATGAAACATACCTAGTTTGACATGCAAGATAAATGTAATCACTATAAAAAAGAGAAAACTTGTCCAAAAATTAACCTAGTTTGCCCATACATGACTTCCCAAATGTTAGATGCAACATATCTGTGTTTACAAGTTGTTGACATACAACTTTATTTTGACATGCTAGATAAATATATTGACAAGCACTTTGTCTGCATGAACTTGCAACTTATCCATACTGACATTCATTTTATTTGTGTTGACATACAAGATAATGCATAATTGTGCATATACCGGTATATAACACAAACTTTAGGACCAGTAGATGTACAGTTTGTCTTCGAATATGAATTTTGTGTCAGAACATCACGTACTCTTCAGTATCAGATTCCTTTAATACAATAAAAAAAATCAAAGATTCGGGTGTATAGTTTTTGCCCTGTCTGTCCGTCTATCTGTCTGTCTTTTAACTTAGGCAATAACTTTTGAATGGGTAGGGCGCTATGGAGTTCATATTTCAAAGGTGTATTCCTTGTGTGGGAATAAAAAAGTGTAAATAATTTTAAATCTGTAGTCAAAAGAATGTATTTAGATAAGTTTTGTTTATTCTGGCTTGTTCAGTTTCGTTTTTTTAAATGATTTCATATACATATATGTCCCCCCCCCTCCCCCCCCCCATTTTTTAAAAGAGTACCTTGGCCCATAGACCTGGTTGTGGCCAACAATTATGACGACCACTCGAAAATAAAACGAATTAATATTTCATTGCTACGCATGCACTTCAGGAACATCTCTGATTAGAAAAGCACAGGCGAGCTAAAATTACACGAATCCAAGGTAAACTTCACCGCAGGCACGTAGCATTACCGGGGGGGGGGATACTTTTTGTTACAGTAAGGTCAAATAAGGGCAATGTAGTACTATATGTAGAAAATTTAGTACTGTAGAAGTTGAACCTGCCCCTAAATGTTTCCGTAAACTAGACATACCGTCCTGGTTGGTTGTGTTGCCTATGCGATAATCCTCATTTTATGTTCAGCAACAATTCTCATTCAATTTATTTTAACACTATAGTGTATATCTAAAAGTTTCACTATATGTAATGAATGGATGTGATAACAAAGCTATGGGCTATTATTTCAATATTCTGTGCATTACATTGTCTCTGAAGTGCATGCTTGGTAAGTTAAAATATAAAATTCTTTATAAGTGAATAAATGTGGAAGAGGATTTTGATGCTTCAATGAAAACCAGCGACATCATTTTAGTTGGACATATAATACCTAGATATGTATAAAAATAAATTGGAGTTGTTTGAGCAAGATGTTCGGATTTTTCTGTTTTTAACATTGCAGTTCATATATGTAACACAATATGGCTTTTAGTTTTCAATTTCGGGTAGGGGTGGGGGTGTCGGGTTTAAAGTGCGACGGGGTGGTGTTTACGTGTATTCAACATTTAACTTTATACAAGCACATAGAACTAAATGTATTCAATCAAAGTATGACAAATTTTCCCCACAGATGTACTGTTTTAGATTCTGTTTATATCTAACCGTAACAAGGAGCACACGGGTGGGTGTGATCGGTTGGCAGGGGATGCTCAATGTTATATGGCTTCCGATCCCAACTCATGTTTCAGAGGTCCGTATTTACACTGCTCCTGATTTGTATTTTTTGAATGGACTTTTGAGATTATTTCCATATTTCGTGTAGGTTTGGGGTTCACCGTGGGAGGCAATTTATCTGTCTCGGGGTATAATTCCACAGAAAATACTGAAGGTAAGAAATCCATCACCAGCGTCAATCACGATTAATTCTTTTAAAAAAATTCAAACGTTTATCAGCATCTGCACGCATGTAGGAACATTTAGGAGTATATAGTTTTTGCCCTATCCATTCGTCTGTCTGTTAAGCTGTTTGTCTTCTTATCCTTAAAAACTTTAATGCTGACAATAATTTTTGATTGGTTGAAGCTTTGGCTTTCATATATCACATATGTTTTCCTTGTGACAAGTCCCTTTCTTTGAGTACCACCAAATTTGACCTTTTGACCTTGGAGTTTGACCCACTTTTGCAAATATTTACCAAACTTTAACCTTTGCCATAACTTTCGGGCAGTTGGTGCTGGAGCTTTCAAACTTCACATAATGATATTGTATCCATTGTGACAAGGCCTTTCTGTAGTTATACATTATAAATATTTTTGACCTTTTAACCTTTGAGTTTACCCCCTTTAAAAAAAAATAAACCTTAGACTTTTAAAACGTTTGAACAGTTAGTGTATTCATTGTGACATGGTATTTTTATGGATATAAATAGCTGAAAGTGGGGGATATTAATTTTGGTCTGTCTGTCCGTCTGTAGTCCTGTCTGTCTGTCCGTCTGTAGTCCTGTCTGTCTGTCCGTCTGTAGTCCTGTCTGTCTGTGGCGCTTTCGTTTCCATGCGATTATCCCGAGAAGCATTGGGGCTTTTGCAATGAAATTTTACACGATAATGCCATATAACATACGAAAGATCCCTATTGATTTTGAGGTGAAAGGTCAAAGGTCATAGGCTTCGGAAGCAATTTGAAAGGGTGGCTAATTGAAAGTGGCGGGGAGTGGGTGGGTAAACCAACAAAAAAGGTAACTCCCAATTTTAATGCCTATATAATGTGTATCTTTGCAAAAAGAAGTGGGGGGAGGGGCTAAGCCCCCCCCAGCCCCCCGTTCCGACGCCTATGAAGGTTAAGATCATTAAAAAATCTGTCTAATTTACACTTTCGTTTCCGCGTGATATCTGTAGATGCGTTTGAGCGTTTCCAATCACTTAATTAATACCACAACTCTCTATGGCCTAAGGAGGACCCCTAGTTATTGATTTTGAGGCCAAAAGGTAGTTAAGTCATACATTTTGTGAGTGCGAATGTAGATGATATCTCAAGAAGCTTATGAGTTTTTTTATTCAATTAAATTTTATACCATAACTTCCTATGCCCCTCCCGCCCCTCTATAAGAGCCCCCTCCACACCCTCGACCCCCCCCCCCCCGGGTAAGTTTTTCCCTCAGCGGGGGACACAGATTCTCTGAATTAGCTTGTAACCTTTGAGTTAAGCTGTGTCACAGGGGACATCATGCAGTGTTTCACAAATAAATCTTGTTTTATACAAGGTTTGAGTTTGTTATCAACTTCCCCGGAATACACTTTTCCTTTCTGTGGAATTGTAAAACACTGGAAAATCTTATCCATCGGTGAAGGGAAATTATGGTTACAAATCTGGCGACCCCACAAAGCTATGTCCTATCGCTTAATCCAAGAAATATCGGTATATACAACTGGAGGTAAGATATAGAACATTTGAATCGATCCCTCAAAAAAAAAATAATAATAATAAAAGAGAGAGAGAGAGGGGGGGGAGAGAGAGAGAGAGAGAGAATTAAACTGCTGTTCAATTTTTGTTATATGTGTATATACAATATTTACTTTGTAATAATCTAAAAATAAATAAAATTCTTTTTCAGCATCCACAATTCAACAAATCCCACCAATGAATCCCACCACAAGCCCAGATATAATTCACTTTTATAAGGGTGATGTCATAGGATGGTAAGAAACTATTTAACCCGTAATCAAAGATTCAGGGTACATGTACATGTGTTTATAGTTTTTGCCCTGTCCATCTGTCTGTCTCCTTTATCTGTATGTTCATAACGTTTAAGTGGATGTGACTATGGCTTTCATATTGCACAACTGTATTTCTTGTGACAATACCTTTCTATTGGTACCACCAAATTTGACCTTGTGACCTCGACGTTTGACCCACTTTTACTAAAAATTTCCAAACTTTAACCATAGCCATAGCTTTTGAAAAGTTAGAGCTAGGGCTTTCATCCTCACATGTGTATCCACTGTGGCAGACCTTTTATCGGGTGAAAATATTTTACCTTGACCTTAGAGGTGGCCCACTTAAAAAAAAAAAACTTTAACCTTGGCCATAACTTTTGAACTGTCAAAGCTAGGGCTTTCATATTTCCCTGACCAGTGTATTCCTTGCGACAAGACATTCCTTTGGATACCAACAATGTTGACATCGGCTCAGAGTTTGACCCACTTAAAAAAATTTAAACTTGACCATAACTTTTGAACTGTAAGTGCTAGGGCTTTCATATATTTTTTTGTTGTTTATCTTGTCACCTCAAAATTGACTTTCAAGATATTTTTATGGTCAGGAAATACAACGAAAAGGAAATTATCCCATTTCGGAGCAGTCCGGTGATAGCCCGAGGGCATGGATTCTGGCGGCGGAGAGTGTCCCATGGCGATGGTGTTACAGAAAACTGGGGGCAGGGGGAATTCCTGTATGCCAGGCAGTATGCTATTTCCGCCAGTGTATCTGAAAGTAAATCTTGAGAAACTTTCTAGCATGCAGTCTTGCATAGTGTGCATGTTTTATTTTTTAGTCTTTGACGTTTCAGTTTATTCATTTTAAATTGTAAGATAATTGGAACTTTTGGTATGCTAACTGCCATGATTTTCGGATCTGACATAGAAAAAATAGCCTCTTTCAAAGGACAATGATTATACAATGTATAATAAAAATCAAAAATCACCTTAATTCAGTTTAAAAAAGATCATATCTCTAGATCTGTACATAAACAAGAGAGTTCCACCATAAAAGAAGGATATTATTAAAAAATGCAATTATCAGTGATCTCTGATTTTTATTTATCCGATCAAATATACTAGTATTAGGAACTTAAATGGAATGCCAATTTATATAGATGGAATTCTTTTAATTTCTTTTCTCCTTGTTACATGCAAAGGCCTCAGAATTTTTATTAATAATTGACCAGAGTCATACATGTTAACCTATTGTGATGAAAAAGAGGGAGATTCAGGCCTCAAAAGCGGTAGCATTGCGCGCGTGTTGTTTAATGCTTGAATTATCGATGTCTTTCATGTAATATACATGTATATTATAAGCCTTAAATGAAATCAGGTACCTACACTAATTAATCTTAAATATCAACAGCAAAGAAGAAGACAGAAACACCTTAAGTTTGACATAAATTGTACAAATTCAAATATTTTTCATGCTCATCATTTTGCTTGCATTGGCTGCTTTACTTAGCCTTTTGAAGAGTGATCTTTGCTGAAATAGCCTAGAAGCAATAATTCTGAATGTTCATTCAGTTTTTAAACAAAACAAATGATGGCATGGTTTAATGTAGATCTTAAACAAGTTCGTATCTTTCGTTATATAAATCAGATTTCCCGCGATGATCGAAAACGAAAGTAGATATGTGCCCAGATAGCATGACAATGTTGGGCCAACGTTGGTAAATGGTTGTATTGTTGGCTGGTGGTTGGCGTTGGGCATTTAACGTTGGTCCAACGTTGGGCCAATGCCAGTAGGGTGCTTATCTATTTTGATCACATGTAAGTTGGAAAGACAATGTTGGCCCAACAATGGCGCTATGTAATAAATGTGAGCTTTCCTGTATTTTTTAACGTTGGGAATAGCTGCATTGAACCAACGTTGGCCCAACGTTTTAAATTTGCCCTTATCCATAGTGACTAAGATCATTGGGTATACAACCATTGTCCAACGACGACCCTTCAAGTGCAGAATATGCTATAATTAAGTTTTCTGCATGTTGGGCTCACCACACTGGGCCAATGTTGGCCCAACCCATATGTAATATATCTAAATGATGGTGTTTAAAGAATAGTTAAAATATAACGTCATCGTCTCAAGCCACGGTCCGGAGTCCGCATATATAGCTCTCTCCTACCCGTGGCTGCTTGATCACAAAAAGTGTCGTAATCTTGAATATTTACGCCTCTCTATTGTGACGTCATATTCAGTCAGTGGCAAGTTTTGTTTCCATCGCAATCGAAATCAACAACTGACGTCAACAGTATACAATAAATATTTCCTATACTGCGATTGGATATTGAAAGGTCGCGATAAAGTTCATCATCCGACTATGCTTTACTCGCATTGGTCAATATTTTAATGAGCTACGGAGAATTCTCACCTCGTTCAACCACGGCCAGAATGGGAGAGGAGCGTACATTTTGGCCGTGGTTTGCGACGATGATATAACGTTGGCCCAACATTAGCCCTACTATGCAATAAGCGCTTTACTACAGTTTCTACACTGACGTTGGAATAATACATTTACCAACGTTGGCCCAACGTTGATATGAAAAAAAGAATGTAGAAAAATTTAGTATTAGCCCAGCCGGTAGGCCGATCCAGCCGGGGATCGGAGGGGGTATATGATCTAGGGATTTAAGCGTTTTTGAATTTACATTTACCCTAACATGCTAAAACTGCAGTTGGCAGAAAAAATCAAGAACATGAAATATTTTTTTTATTTTCTTTCTCTCTTTTTGTTCTTTTTCTTTATTTTGGTTTCATTTTTGTGTTTATTCTTAGTTTATGTTTATTTTTCACTACTTAATGTTCAATCAACAATTTACAGAATTAATTTTATAGAATCGTAGGAACATCGATTACATAATTGCGCTAAAGTGCTGATTTTAGGGGGGCATATTCTGAGATAAGAGCAAAATTCACTGTTTAAGAAATAAGGTCAACATCACCATTGCTTCTCACAGCAGGAGACTGGCCAGTTTCCTCGGTTACTGCGAAATCTGATATATCAGGATGGTCAGCACGTGTATAACCATTTCGCATTTGAGCAGCTTGGTACACACGTATATATTTGTGAGAACAAAGAAATTTGGATATACTGCTTCGCTAGACAATACGCTGTATATGTAAGTATAATTATTATATATTTTATAATTTGCTTTGATTTGACACCAAACTTTACTGTTCAATGTTTGTTATCTGCCTTTTTATATACAGACATCGTACACACATGCACCTTATAATGTTTAAGTTCAAACACAAAAGAACGTTGAAAGTTTTGTCTTAAAACTTTTAAGTTATATACACAATTAATGTGTTAGCATTTACTTTTAGGTAAAGAATTTATGCACAACTGGAAGAGAAAATGTTTAAGTCCACTGTGAGAGGACTCTTATCCTACCTTTTTGCCAATGACCTTGCCTTTCGGATCAATTGGAATCAAGGATTATAGTAACCAGTAAGAATTATTTTTATTTACTTTATTCTAAATGGGTGAAAGAATCCCCCATTATTTAATTATTTAGTTGTAAATTTAAATGTAGTTGTAATTTTGCCCCATGTAATTTTAAAAGCTGGAAATATTGTTTTTCACCTCTCATGATCAAAATGAACAGTAGACCACAAACTTAAGAACTTGAAGCCTATAAAATTAAGTATGTCATAACTATATGTCTACTAATTTGTTACTTTTAAGGACTGTCCGAAAAAAAAAAAAAAACAAGCTAATAGCGGCAGCGACAGACAGCGAAATTTGCGCCATTGTTAAAGATTGATTTCTGCCAGTGATCGGGAAGGGGGACGGAAAATAAGGGAAGAGAGGAAGAGGACAGATGAAGAGAAGAAGAAAGAGAATGAAAAAGGAGGAGAAAGTGCAAAAGACACCGAGTGAATGAAAGAAAACGAATGAAAACTTTGTTTAAATTAATAATATGAAGGATTGCTTGACATTTAATTGTAATTATAATAGTTTTAAAAATACAAAAACATCAACGATTAAAATCAATAGCCAAAACATGGATTTTTTAATTTTCTTATCAGAATATTCCTGAAAAAATCATGTTATTCAAGAAAGAATATTTTGAATGTCAAATCGAAATTTACATAAAATGGAGTTTACTAGAATATACATGTATTTTACTCTGATTTTCCGCAAATGACATTTTTTCATTCTTTGTAAATCAAATGTTAGTCATGCATTGGGTAATCAATTTAATTTTTCCACCGTGTTGGACCAATGTAGGCCCTACACTTTCCTCGCCATTTATTGTTGGCCCAATGTTGGCCCTACACTTACTCCGTAAGCTGTCTATTGTTGGCCAAATGTTGGCCTCTATTCTTACGTAGCTATTTATTGTAGGCCCAACGTTGGCCCTTCACTTACAATGCTATAAAGTATGTTGGCATAATGTTGGTATTACGATAATATATAAACTTTACATTACTGGTGTTGGCCCAACATTGGCCCTTCTATAACATGCCATGTACTAAGTTGGTCTAATGTTGGCCCTACGATTACAAAAATACATTAGAACGTTGGCCCAACATTACCCCAACATGTTGGGCCAACAAAGGGCCACAGTGCACTTAGACATTGCGCCAACGTTGGCTGCCAACGTCGGCCCAACAAAGTGTGTTACATTGGGCCAACATTGTCCCAACGTAGTCATGCTATCTGGGTGCCACATGGCTTGGTCAATCGAGTGATATCTTTTGACTTTATTGATAAAGTTGTGAGCTTCTGTGCTTTTAAAGACGATGTCAAATGTTTTCATCTAATTCTTAAAGGTTGTATCTCCTTTTTCATGGCAGGGATGTTGATTAATTTATCGTAACCAATGTAATCACTGGTAGTCTTATGTTGTTGTCGTTGTCAAATCCGTGCTTGAAATCTATGTACAAAAAAGCGTTTGTGTGATTCCGAGTCAAATCACGCGATATCTAGCGAGATTTTATGAGAGTGGCTTCAAAAATGGATACCCAAGCGAACCAAAAATACTTTAGACGCAGCTTTTGTAGAAAAGCGGTAGATTTCTGAATTAAATCGGTAGGCGGGAGATGGAGTGAAAAAGCGGTAGACTCCCGCCTAAATCGGGAGAGTTAACATGTATGCCAGAGTGATACATAAGAGCGCTGAATATAACCCCACTAAATAGATATAAATATACCAGTACTGGTTTATATAATATTATATACATGTATACCGGTATATGCATTTTTATATAACGGCTTATTGAGAAATTCTAAAGCCCTCTTATGTGTTTCTTTATTTTTGATAAATTCTATAAAAAATTATTTTTTAGATACCCCTCCCTATTTTGAGAAGGACGGCATTCCAGCTTCCACCTTCACAGTGACCATTGGTGACGCCTCTGACCCATACACTCAGGTCATGACCTTACCAGTCAAAGACAGGGAGGAGACCTTGACCTTGCGGATATCCATGTCAACAAAGTCTTTATATTTTTCTTTGAATGAGACATCATGTAAGGATCCAACTTCTTTCAGTAACCTTTTTTTATTCAAACATACTACATTACCCTTAGTAGACTATACTGCAACAAGAAGTGGGCGGGCACACCAGTCTTTCAATGAACAATTTCTATGGTAAAAGGTTATGTCTGAAAAAAGGAGCAACCCCACCCCCCCATTCAGTAGATGAAAACTATTGCTCCTTGCATATAGAACTGTTAGTTAAAATGGCATGGGATACAAGAAACAAGAGGCCCAGGGGCCACAGCGCTCACCTGAGCACATCGGGCTTGAATTTACTCCCCCCCCCCTCCAGGCGGTCATCATTTGGACAAACTAGAATATAAACTACCTGAGGATGATTCCATATAAATATCACTAATCATAGCTTTGAAGTACTTGAAAAGAAGATTTTAAAAGGTTTCCCTTTATATCCTTATGTAAAACTTGGGTCGGCCATTTTGGCCCCACCCTAGCCCCGGGGGTCATGATTTGAACAAACTTGAATCTGCACTACCTGAGGATGATTCCACATGAGTTTCATCTTTCCTGGCCCAGTGGTTCTGGAGAAGAAGATTTTTAAAGATTTTTCCTATACATTCCTATGTAAAACTTGGGTCGGCCATTTTGGCCCCACCCTTGCCCCGGGGGTCATGATTTGAACAAACTTGAATCTACACTACCTGAGGATGATTCCACATGAGTTTCATCTTTCCTGGCCCAGTGGTTCTGGAGAAGAAGATTTTTAAAGATTTTTCCTATACATTCCTATGAAAAACTTGGGTCGGCCATTTTGGCCCCACCCTTGCCCCGGGGGTCATGATTTGAACAAACTTGAATCTGCACTACCTGAGGATGATTCCACATGAGTTTCATCTTTCCTGGCCCAGTAGTTCTGGAGAAGAAGATTTTTAAAGATTTTTCCTATATATTCCTATGAAAAACTTGGGTCGGCCATTTTGGCCCCATCCTACCCCCAGGGGTCATGATTTGAACAAACTTGAATCTGCACTACCTGAGGATGATTCCACATGAGTTTCATCTTTCCTGGCCAAGTGGTTCTGGAGAAGAAGATTTTTAAAGATTTTTCCTATATATTCCTATGTAAAACTTGGGTCGGCCATTTTGGCCCCACCCTTGCCCCGGGGGTCATGATTTGAACAAACTTGAATCTACACAACCTGAGGATGATTCCACATGAGTTTCATCTTTCCTGGCCCAGTGGTTCTGGAGAAGAAGATTTTTAAAGATTTTTCCTATATATTCCTATGTAAAACTTGGGTCGGCCATTTTGGCCCCACCCTTGCCCCGGGGGTCATGATTTGAACAAACTTGAATCTACACTACCTGAGGATGATTCCACATGAGTTTCATCTTTCCTGGCCCATCGGTTCTGGAGAAGAAGATTTTTTAAAAATGCCATAAATTTTTAACAAATTCATGATTATCTCCCCTTGGAAAAGGGCGTGGCCCTTCATTTGAACAAACTTGAATCCCCTTCACCCAAGGATGCTTTGTGCCAAGTTTGGTTGAAATTGGCCCAGTGGTTCTTGAGAAGAAGTCGAAAATGTTAAAAGTTTACAGACAGACGGACAGACAGACGGACAGCTGGACAGACGGACGGACAGACAGACGGACGCCGGACAAAATGTGATCAGAAAAGCTCACTTGAGCCTTCGGCTCAGGTGAGCTAAAAGCATATTTATTTACGGTAATGTATACTCATAATTTTTATTGTCAGATACCATCTACACCTTGCAGTGGCTAAAAGTTGGACAGTACTCCACAGAAATTCAAGTCACTGATTATTGTGGGAAGTCAGCTTCAGCTCAAATTTTTATCTCAGTTGTGAGTAGAATGTGGATAAAAATTCGCTTAGTAAACGTAACAGTGTCTTGTTCATTTGGTTTGATTTGTGAACAAGAGGCCTGTATAAGTAATCTGAGTAGTATAGATGTACAACCATTGTTTAAAAAAAATCCCTGACAAATTACATCCTAAGAGGAGATGTTCAATGATAAGTACATTTCTCTTTTGGAAAAAAAGTGAGGGGTTCCCCCTTAATTTAGTGAGTACCAGCTGTGACAAACATTAAAAAAAAACATTTCAAATTATCTCCGATGAAATATGAATTTGTTAATGATTAAAAACTCTTGAATATGCTAAATTAACTACCGGTAGACAGAACGTTTTGTCTCTTGTTACTGTATTTCAGGTTGAAAGTAACCCTACAACTACACAGGAAATGTTTCTTGGACGACCAGGTATTTCTTTCTCTAAATCTTTTATTAAATCCTTAGATATTTAGATACTAGTATATCTCAGGCTCAAACTCAGTTATACAAAACTGTCAATGCAGCTAAAAGTGATATTCAAACATTCTGAATTCCAGCTAAATGCATATATATGGTTTAAACTTTTTATAATAGGCATTTTCCCCCAACAATTTTTTGAGATAAATGTAAACAAGCACCATTATTAGATCTGCTAATCCTTCATATTTTTCTACATTTCAGCGATAGTATGGACGGTGGGCTTACCAATGTCTCTCGGTTTGTCTGTGATGTGCTTGGGAAGCTTGTTTGTGTATTCCTGCATTCAGTGGAAAAAAGGGTCGACTTTTCCAGTCACTGAATTAAAGTAACCTTCAATGAACAGCACACCATCAATTCTACATTAACAATTATTGAATCCTGAACATCCAAGAAGAATATGGACTGGATCATTTATTCTTTAAAAATACTGTAAAAGTTTAGTATCTCATTGAACAATATATTGAATGCCAAGAATATGTTGAAGTCATTTGAAAGTTTTCATCACTTTTCTCTATATGTATTGAAGCCTCAATATCTAGCACCCTTGGATATTTTGAATTAGTTTCAGACTTAATTCATAATAATGAGGTTTGGCTTTATGTATTTATCATTCCCTTTGTAAAGGTTGAAAATGGGAAGAAATGTGCAAAATTTTGATTTTCAATTTCTTGTTTAAATAAAATGGATCAAATAGTTTTTTGGTGTTAAAAATCATTGTTTATTCAAATCAAACATTTGTATAAAAAAAAATCACAAAAATAGTCTCCAGTATAAATCAGATCACAGTTAAAATACTAGATTGTTTCAAAGAAGAAGACACAAGTCACCTGCAATAGCAACATTTGGACATGAATGTTTTCTATTAAACTTCATCTGTCAAATAGAATTGGAAAAGTCAAAGTTCATATGAAACTTGGTTCCATCCTAACATTGAAGAGAAGCTCAAAGATTACAAGGTATAAACACCAAAAATGATGATCTTGTCACAGTTTAACATGCCTTCCTCGAGTCCCCATCGTCTGCTTCAGAGTGCACCACCTTCAGATGTCCACTAAAGTCAATTTAAGTGACAAAATCAGTTAGACTTTTCTCTATGAAAAGATTTTATTAGGATGCTTAATACCAAACACTAATTTTTAATGCTCCAGAGCTGATGTGCCTCGCAATATGTGTGAAATATCAGACTCCGGAATGTGACCAACACCGTGCAAAATGATCCCTGAGAATCACACTCTGCTTTGCAGGTGACAAATACATGAGCAATGTACTTGATTTGCATTGACAACCTTGAATACTGCTGGATAATGACTTGGGCACACTATTAGAATATCAACGCATACTTTGAGAAGTCCTGTGCTTTTCCAAACACTCAACAATGGCTTGTCTGCAAAACAAGAAAAGTTTCCTTTTATGCTCTAAATATTACAAACAATTATACAGTGTATCATTTCATTTAAATAAAACTGCTTGAAATAATTTGTGAAATTTGGTAGTTTCAAATGTATAAAGCAATTGTTTAACATACTTTGTTTTTTTCTTCAAACACAGTACATGTACTAACCAGAAGTCTCTGTCGAGACTGTAGCTCTACTGGTTTGTACTTATCAAAAACCATTGCACTATTTTATGTATCTTGGTGTAGTCTACTTGTGTGCCAACTTATTTTGAAATCAAACTAAAACTGTAAAAGGAGTAGCGTTTTAAAGGAATTTCACAGAAAATTCTATTTTTAGTAACTATGGTAACACCGTTCATCGAAACCAAAACCCGATGCACTATTCTATGTATCTTAGTGTAGTCTACTTGTGTGATAAGTTATATTGAAATCGGACCAAAACTGTAGAAGGAGTAGTGTTTTAAAGGAATTTCACAGAGAATTCTATTTTTAGTAACCATGGCAACATTGTTCACCAAAATCAAAAACCGATGCACTATTCTATGTATCTTAGTGTAGTCTACTTGTGTGCCAAGTTATATTGAAATCAGACCAAAATTGTAGAAGGAGTAGCGTTTTAAAGGAATTTCACAGAGAATTCTATTTTTAGTAACCATGGCAACACCGTTCATCGAAATCAAAAACCGATGCACTATTCTATGTATCTTAGTGTAGTCTACTTGTGTGCCAAGTTATATTGAAATCAGATCAAAACTGTAGAAGGAGTAGCATTTTAAAGGAACTTCACAGAAAATTCTATTTTTAGTAACCATGGCAACACCATTCATCGAAATCAAAAACCGATGCACTATTCTATGTATCTTAGTGTAGTCTACTTGTGTGCCAAGTAATATTGAAATCAGACGAAAATTGTAGGAGGAGTAGCGTTTTTAAAAATTGTTTACAGACAGACAGACAGACAGACGGACGGACGCCGGACGCATTACTATCGCATAAGCTCTTCTGGTCTCTGACCAGTAGAGCTAAAAATCAACTTTCATTGTTGAGTTTCAATTTTTTTCTTGCTTCAAACTCTGAAATTTTTTCAAATAAAACAACTGACCTGAATAAATGCCTACTGCTGACTACTGATGACACATGACCTCCAGGAATGACCTTCAACTTTGAACCTGGCCACAAGTCCTGGTGGGTCATCACATTATCACGGGGTATATAAGCATCAGATTCCGCCACAACTGATAAAATAACAGACGTGTCCACTGGAGCGGAATAATTACCCAGGTGTGTAAACTCTTCCATCACTTCCCACATAAAGTCCAGAATTTCTGCATCAAAGGACTTCAACTGTTTTGTAGTGATCACATTGGTCTGAGATATGTTAGGAGAAATGGGAGAAAATGATTTAGCTTTCCAGTCATCCACAGTCCTTAGCTGACGTATAGCGGTCCCTATACTGTCCACCTGTGACCCTGCCTCCTTGATTCGCAGTAGGGCTTTCTCTACATCCTTATGGTAATCTTCTACAGAACAGTCTTTAGATGAAAATCGGCTAATTCCTCTCTACAGCAAGAAATAAAGAGCTAAAGCTGAATTCATGCAGAAAACAATTATTTCATTTCTTATTAGTTATTTGTCTACACAATTCACATTTCTTATTTAGATATTTAAAGCAATTTGTAATCACTCTGAAAAACAAGAGGCCCATGGGCCACATCGCTTACCTGAGTAACTTTGGTGATGCAATTCTTTACCAGATTTCCTCCCTTGAATACCTATTGTGGCCTCGCTGTACCCCCCCCCCCCCCCATGTCACAATTTTAACAATTTAGAATCCACACTACCCCAGGATGCTTCCACAGAACTTTCGGCTTTTCTGGCCCAGCGGTTCTTAAGAAGAAGATTTTAAAAGTTTTTTTTCTATATACGAGGGTTGACCCAAAAGTTCGTGGAATTTCTTCAAATTTTATTTATTTATAAGTGAAATTGATTGAAAATTACAAATGAGATTATAGACACTTGTTGAATATTTAAAATATAAAAATATTTTAAATATTTGTGATACTTACTCTATAGCAGTTGCCATAGAAATGGATGTTTGGAAATGTGGGGGAGACATCAACATGTTTATTATCAATTTAATTCTTAATTCTTGAAATGAGAATAAAACCATCCTATGCGTTATAGAAAACGAAAAATATGTCATTATTACGATTGCTTGATTTTTATAAACCTTTTTGTGAGATTTCTACTGATTTTACTGGATATTTAGTTCATTAGTTGAAGATTTATTGTTCATCTTTAGGTTGTTAGCCAACGTCAAATTTTGGTCAAGTCATAAGTCTTATGAAAATCCCGGAATCACTGTATCTTAAACGCATATATTATTGACATAGGATTGGGAAAAATGCATTTACTACTCAGTTCCAATGTCGTAAGGAATTTAAGAAAAATGGAATTTCCATGGACAATGATTAAAGGTGTGGCCGCCTTTTGGAAGCTCTGTTTTAAGTGTTTATCCCCCTAGACAAATTAAAAGCGTTAATGGATGTTGACGGCTGATGTATTGTTCTTGAAATTGCTACTGAAATTGGAACATCATACCGTAAGATGGGGAGTATTTTGAAATATGAGTGAAAAATAAAGATAATTTGGTATGAGAGGATACCCAGGCTTTTCTTGAGAAAAA
This sequence comes from Saccostrea cuccullata, assembly GCF_032062105.1. NCBI lineage: Eukaryota > Metazoa > Mollusca > Bivalvia > Ostreida > Ostreidae > Saccostrea > Saccostrea cuccullata. The sequence goes on from NW_026925061.1 coordinate 23,706, forward strand.
AAATGGACAAAAGGGCAGCATTTTGTAATATTATACTTCATGTAAAATTAGTAGAATCTGATTGGTTGAGAAACATTTGTTAAAAAACACTACTACCCGTTGAATAATGAAGCCACGCCCTCCAGCGTAGCAACAGTCAACACTGCTTGACGACGGGTGGTATTCCAAAAAATAGCGACTGCGCAGAATTTATGCGCGCACGGTTCACTGTTATATGTATTTGTATAAAACATTCAGTATAATATAATAAATATTGCATGTAGTTGAGTGTAACATTGAAAATTTTTCACCCCTCGAAAACCTTGTCAACCTCGGCTGCACCTCGGTTGACAATGGTTTTCTTGGGGTGAAAAATTTCAATGTTACACTCAACTACATGCAATATTTATATAGAATTACGTATTCTAATTGGACAGTAGGGTGAGATGCTTCTAAAACCTGACGTGACATTCCTAACTTGACGTTATATCGAAGTCTCCCCCGGGTTTCACAACTATCCATTTTCAGAAAGCTTGTGTGACCTTATTGGTAATTGGAACAGGGTGAAATTTTTCAGTATTGTTGCAGTATGACTCTATATTATAAATATGCCTATTGTTTGTTTTCATCAAATCACGATAAAATTTTAGAAAGAAATTCCATGAACTTTTGGATCAACCCTCATATTTCTATGTTAAACTGTTTCCCTTTGTGGCCCCGCCCAACCCCCGGGGGTCATGATCTTAACAATTTAGAATCAACACTATCCAAGGATGCTCCCACATAAGTTTCAGCATTTGTAACCCAGTGGTTCTTCAGAAGAAGATTTTAAAAGTTTTTTCCTATAAATTCCTATGTAAAACTTTGATTCTCTATTGTGGCTCCGCCCAACCCCCAGGGGTCATGATTTTAACAATTTAGAATCTACACTACCCCAGGATGCTTCTTTCTAAGTTTCAGCTTTTCTGGCCAAGTGGTTCTTGAGAAGAAGATTTTAAGTTTTTTCCTACATATTTCTATGTAAAACTTTGATTCCTTATTGTGGCCCTGCCCAACTCCCTGGGGTAATGATTTTAACAATTTATAATCTACATCACCTCAGAATGCTTCCACATAAGTTTCAGCTTTTCTGGCCCAGTTGTTCTTGAGAAGATTTAGTTTAATATATATTTTATTCACAGAAATGGATTGAACAGCAGGCATAAATGCCTATGATCGTTCTCTCTCTTCTTGAGAAGATTTTTTAATGACTCCATCCTATTTTTGTCTTTTCTTGATTATCTCCCCTAGTGATGGGTCTTGGCCCTTCATTTTAACAATTTAAACTCCCCTTCACCTATGGATGCTTTGTACCAAGTTTGGTTAAAAGTGGCCCAGTGGTTCTTGAGAAGAAGTCAAAAATGTGAAAAGTTAACAGACGGACAGACGACGGACAAAATGTGATCAGAAAAGCTCACTTGAGCCTTCGGCTCAGGTGAGCTAATAAAGGCCCTAACATTGACAAACCTCAGGAGAGACTAGCATCTTTCTGATTTCATGTTCATATTCTTTGTCCTCATAATAGCTATTTTTCAAAACATCCCATCTTACAGCTTTAGAGAGAATGCCCTGAAAGGAACAAA
>NW_026925062.1:0-25269 GCF_032062105.1 Saccostrea cuccullata
TTTAAAAAAAAATTTACTGTTTGTGTCGTGAGGGGGGGTGGGGAGTAGTTTTGTAACATTCTAAAAATATATTTTTAAAGAATAAAAAACAGAATCTCTTGTTATGAAAACATTTTATAAATTTAGTTTGCAATAAAGAGATTAAGATGCCGGATAACGGCACCCCTGATCCCGGGCAGGTGCTCTTTCGAGTGAGCAACTCAGGCCAATATCCACGCCCCAAACCATCACATTCCTCCCTCCTTATTTTGTTTTCACCTTAAGTTCTTTTTAGTACCTAACAGGACTTTCACCTGCAAGTCCACGCGTGGTCAACGACATCAAATCTGTAACAGGAAAGGAGAAAATGTATGACTGACCCTACTCATGCATGCTAGAGCTAGGTTCACAGCGAGATACTTTTGACTTGGCGCCGCTTATCCGAGGTATATAAGGAGCGAAGGGATGTTAACTGAGGCTTTACTTATAGGAGAAGGCTGGTCCGGGAATCGAACCTGGAACCCCTGCATCACTAGTCAGGTGCTCTACCGATTATACTATCCAGGCCGATATCCACGGTCCAAACCATTACATATGAACTTGAGAAAATAAAGGGTTTCTGTCTCAAAGCACATCCCTATCGTAACCCCTGCCCTTAAATAAAATGAAATAACCAAAGTGCTGCCATTCCTGTTGATGACATTAAATAATAAGTGTTCAAAGTTAATTACATAATGCATTCGTTGTCTAGGTAAAGCAATCCTCTTTTTAAATATTACACCCTATTTGTATTTGTAATTTATCCATCTCTGTTGATGTTTTCTTCTGGAAAAAAGATTGATTTGAAATTAATCGGTGAATCAATAATCTATAAAAATAGATTTTGTTGACGTCAAATCTTTTGTCAGTCAGACCGCAAAGTGCTTCCTAGACATTAAATTCTTAATCAAACCTCTGAATAGAGACGGAGGTAAATCCGAAAAAATGAAGCATCCTGGAAGTGCAGTTATATGCAACGATGACTTCACCCATGACAAAAACACTTTTAATGTAAATAAATCCCCAGAGAAAAGGTTAAATTGACTGACTTATGACAGTAGTTCCTGATTTTTATATGTTTACGTAAGTTAATGCAAAGTAAATGAAAGAAAATGTCAGTTCTGTATTTATAAATTAAAAAATACTGTTAACAAAATAACAGAATATGCGTTTCAATGAATAAAATAAATTCATAACGAAACATTGAAATGTCAAAATAAAATAATTACAAAAATGCAAAGGTTGACGGTCATCATGTAAAATCAACAGTCACAAAAAATGATAATTTAAAATAAAATACATACAATACAGGATACAGGTATAATGTGCAAACGCATCCTTCATGATTTTCTTTATAAACTTGATATATATTATGCATCGGAAGCATTTGCTTTATTTTTAACAGCTGACATATCAATGATACATAATTTTTAAAGCATCCTCATAACTGGGTAAATCCTGGTCGCGTGATTTATCTGCTGCAACCACAGATTCATAAGACGGGGGAGCATAGTTAACGTCGTAAAATCCACGATTAATTTCACCTATCGTTGCTATGGTGATAGCGTTAGTTTCCCTGGTATCACATACACACACCCTTTCTTTGACCCACGCACACTGGCAAAGTGACCTGAGGCACCTGGTCAATATTTCAAATGCTTCTTTTAATGGCGCTGGTCCATGATTTTTCAGGCAAAATACTACACAACAGAGAATCATCAGAAAGGCGAATGTCAAGAAAATAAAGCAGTGGCATCCATTGCAGTTAAGATCCTCGGGTAAAGTCCCAGTCACAAAGATATATGTTGAAATAACTCACCTATAAAGAAATAAATAAAATACATTATAGTATTGAAACAAAAAAAAATGAAATAATATATTTTACTCTAAATATTTCAAAAATAAAATATTTATTTCAAAAAATTTGATTGAATATCTTATTATTTAGTATAACAATTTTGTTTTATACATGTACAATAGGTTTTCGTATAATAAACCAATTCTTATATTACACTAAATTAATCTTTGATGATAATCTTTCTATAATAAATAAATAAACCTACCTCCTCTTGTACTCCTTCCTGTTGTAGAGAATCATAACTTGTTCTATATTCTCACTGGAAAAACAGTCTAGTATATTATCTACAACCTGATTCTTCGTTCTTTACTATTTATGACAGTCTACGCTTCATGGGAAATCCTTATGACTAAATTTAAACACCTGCCCACTTCATAACAAAATGCAATTCAAATGACGTCACTGTTAAAGGTGTAAATATTTAAAAGATAAGCAACATATTTTTGTTCGGCACGTTGTTCATTGTTGACTTATTATTAAACAAAAATCAAGCCATGAAGTCAATGATTCGTTTCAATTAATTGCTTTTTGAAGAACACATAACAATTAATCATATTGAAATACCTTTTATGTTAACGAACCTTTTGACAGATGAAAAAACCTTGAATTATTGAGAATCCAGTTATTTCCAGTTAAATGTTGCTAGAATTTAGCCAAGCTATAACATTTCAAACAAAGGTGATAAAAATTTACACAGAGTATAAATCTATTCCATTTTTGGTATATTACTGCGTTTGCTTGTTTGCTCTGTTCAAAATTTTTAAAGAATCTCTCTTGGAACCTATACAGACCTTTACTCCTTTACTGAGATATGTGTATATATATGTCGATTTATAAACACAATATTGAAAGAATACCAAAGCACTATCTGTTAGAAACCAGAAAAGAATTCTACTGGTCCCAACTGACAAAGCGGGTAGCAGTCTACACTGTCTTGTTCGTAAGGCTCCTTATTATTTCTAAGGAATTCTTCAAAATCATATGCCAGTTTTGAATATTTTTGATATCCCTGAGAACCTAAATGAATTTGAATTACCATATCTATTTTGGATTCCGAAACTTCATAAAAATTTACAAAGATACATCGCGGATTCCAGTAAATGTTCAAATAAGACTCTTTCTTTTCTTCTCACTAAGATATTATCAGTAGTGTAGGAGAAACTTCAAGATTACTGTGCAGCAATATATTCGAGAAGTTCATGGTGTAAATCCGTAGTGGATACTTAAAAATTCCAAGGAACTTTCGGACAATTTTGAAATTACAAGATTTTACCAAAATCAACAGCTTAAAAACGTACGACTTTTCAACTTTATACACAACTATTCCCAGTGAAAAATTAAAATCCATGCTTTTGATATCATTGACAGTTGCATTTTCAATAAAAATGGAACTCGAAAATTTATTTACCTTGCCATTGGTCATTTGCAGAATTATTTTGTTAAAAACATTTTTATTGTAAAAACAAGTACTCTGAAGTTGACATCAAAAGATGTTTGAGTTTCTGATTGACAATATCTATATTATTTTTGAAGACCATGTCATCCAGCAATCTATTGGAATTCCCATGGGTACCAATTGCACCCTTTTATTGGCAGACCTATTTTTGTATTCATATGGCACCTGATCCCACCTCTGATGTTTAAGAGGTTCCTGTGTGCTGATTTGTATTGTTTGACTTATGAGATTGAATACTGTTCGATATCTTCATATATCACTTTACTGGTTAACTTTCTAAAAATAAAAGAATGCTAAAATAAAAAAAAATAATTTCATCTTGTCCAATATGGTATGGATGTAGTGATTGATGATGTAAGATATTTGTTTTCTCAAATTTGAATTTATAATTTTTGTGTGTGAATTTCATAAAAAAGTGAAATCATAGATCAACGCCACAGAGCTGCCGTATTTGCTAATAAAATAAGGGTTTTGATTTGACAAATCAATTTATTATCCTATTATCCGTAATAAAGCAATGGGAGAAAAAGTATTCAAACTCAAAAGTCCATTCCAACAATACAAATCAGGAACAGAGGGAATTTGGACCCCTAAGATAAGTGGAATCAAATGCCATGTAGGAGTAAGCATCCCCTGCCGACCGGTCAAATCCGCCATGCTTTCTTTGACATGATCGGGAAATAATGGAAAAATCTGTCAACAATTCAATGAGTGAATAACAGCCCAACAACTAATATGATAAAAATCAGTCGAACTTTGACCTTAGTTAGATTATATTGGCTATCAAATTCATGGCATAGACCATACAACGAAATGATGACTTGAAACGAGACAACTGATGTACCTTTGTTTCATCAACTTGTTTGTCAACAACAATCTTCGTTTTAGAAATTGTTCATATGTTCTTTGTTTATACGAATCAACTTAGAGATATAAATCTTGTATGCAGGTGATATATGTTAGAAGGGTATAATACTGCATAATTACAATTAAGGTAATCACGTTAATCATAATGCACATGTATAAGCTTTGTTGTTACGTTACTATTAACGTCTTGTATTAAAATATAAAACATATAATTATGCTAAACTCCATACAAACAATATAAATTTGGGGCCGAGCAAATAGGAATAAAAATTTTCTTGACTATCTTCAAACGAAATATAACATTGAAATTTTAATTGAAATCTATTCATAATTTATGGTTTTAAATAACCTTACTACTTTTCCCTCCCCCTTTTTTAAATCTGCGATCGTCTCACATTTTCCTGTGCACGTTTTCAAATGCATGCGTACTTTTTGCATTGTTGCAACTGACCATCCCCATATTTATAAACAAGAAATTCTAATTGATTTAATTGCCTTTACTCAATCAAAATGATATACAAGTACATTCTTCATCTGGTTAATAACATATAATGAACAAAAACGCAGATTTATCATTCTTAATTATGATTCATTCCCGAGAATAATCATCATAATGAAGTACAAATTACATAAATATGTTCCGATCTATGTGAAAGAAGCGTGAATTATATTCTGTTATATTCGTACATCTAAAGGAAGATGATACTAAAGTAGTCAAAAAATATATTTTGCTAGAATATTTGTGCATCAGTTCAGATTCTCAGGTTTGTTTGGATACATCACATCGATTTTAATTTAAGCACATATAGATGTTTAAAAATCAATTCTTCATGAAATATGCATGTATTAAACTTTAATTTTACGTATGTGTACAATAATTTCCATTTACTGCATTTAAATGAAATCAGTTTTACTTGTTATATAAGCTAACTACTAAAATAATACATGTATATAATCCTAATTTCTCTAATGATAATTATTTCACCTTGTAGAAATGGAAAAAAGAACACAGTGGCCAGCCCACCATCAAACTTATACGAGGGCTGTTCAGTAGATAATATCCTGAGCTCTATGACATACAATGTAGTAATCATATGTAATTAAGCTTGACTTTCTCTCATGATTTAGTCTTTAATGGATTTATTGAAGTTTATTTGACCTATTTTCATCACATAGTTTCATTGTGAGAAGATGGAAAACAAGGGCTATTTGAGACACTGCATTCTAAATGAATGGTAAAGAATTAGATAACAAAAGTGAAATTAAACGCGTCATGAAAGCTGCTGTTAAACTCGTTAGGAATCCCAAAGAAATATTTACTGAAATATGTGAAATTTACAGCAACCAATGTTTGTTTTATTGACACATGAGCAGGTGGATTTCAATCAACAAAATTGGTATAATGGGCATCAAAAACTGGGTACGTCCTCGGCGACAAAGACTTACAACAACCAATGTACTGTTTGCCAAAACTCAACAAACATCACTGATGATGTTTGACTGCCCGAAAGACACGTAGCAAAATTGATAGACATTTTGGGGGTAGTTTACACTGTTTTAAAGAAATATTTAACAGTAAAAAGGCTTAATACTTAATGACCACCCTACATTTTGAAAAAAGAGTGAAAACGACAGCGTATAAGAATATCTTACCAATTATTTAAAAAAAAATCAAAAATTGTAATTATCCACGTTTGTCTGAAATTCAAACAGATAATGAAACTTGAATCCATTGCTTTAGTCTTTACAATAGAATTTAAAATAAGATACATGTGACAAAAACATCCAAGGTCTGAGAAAACCCAAGAATTACAAGGGCCCAAAAACAGTTTTGGATGCCATTTTCTTAAATATTATTGGTCTTGTTGTTCAACTTCTTATTTGGGGAGACAGTTCAATTTCTGGAGTAGTCTAGAAAGCAAACTTTTTGCAAAAAAATCGAAAGGTTTATGAGAGGAAGCAACCAGAACCACTACATTTAATTTATTCATGACAGCATCCAAACCCACATGTCCTGAAGAATAAAGGAGTTTAAGAAAGTTAATGGTTTGTCACACCAACTATATTCGCCAGATTAGTCATCATTTGACTTGTTTCACTTTCAAACTTAAAAAAAAAACATCTTTCAGAAAGAAGAAACAAGTCCAAGAAATCATAGGATCTGTCATATTCCAGTATACAAAGGGCCATACTCAAATAGGTGTTCTAAAACAATCAGAAAGTGGATAAAAATGTTTAAGACATGTGTTTTAATTAAAAGAGAATATTGATGTAAAATCATTAAAACTAGATCATTGAAAAGCCTTTTTTGTTTCTTTCCGAGCACCGAGGACATTATTTATTGAACAGCCCTCGTAGTTATTGATCAGTGAAAGATGTATGTTTCACAGAAATGCTGAGTGCTTGTAAGTATCAAAAATATTCTTTTTCAAATGATTTTGATTAACTAGGTTTTAGAAATGTACATTAAGCATGGACCATCTTTACTCCTCTTTTTTTTTATTCATTACCCATTGCTTTGTAATACCCGAGAAAGTAGTATTATTTCCCCACGTTGTGATGGAGAAAATGTTGACCAATTTGAATGTGCATTTTTTTTTTATATTTACAATCAGAATACTGTTTTGTTTATCTTTTTAGAGTTTATTATATGCCATTGTCATCCTTCTCTTCTTGTCATGATAAAAAAAAATATGGAGATATCGAACAGAATTCAAGCTCAAAAATCCATTAAACAATGCAAAATAGGAGCAGAGTAAACATTGATCTCCAGAACATCGAAAGTTGGATCGGGTACCATGGAGGAGTGAGTATCCTTAGCCGACCGGTCACACCCGCCGTGTGCTCCTTGTCATGACCGGGAAATAACGGAAAATCCGTTAAATCCAGTGTGTAAACTAGAAACGATCTCGTTGCGAGCAACGAGAGGTCTTCCGTCCGATTCTGGAAAAAAAACTCGTAAAGTCGAGCTGAGAAATGATTAAAAATTTTGGTCACAAACTGAATCCGGGTCGCCAGCGTGAAAATCCCATCCGCTTTTTCCCCTTTTATCCCCAACGCGCTAACCATTACGCTATTGGGAGTACTGCTCTAAATGTACTTGTGTATACTTTTGCTACAGTACACCTGTCTAAGAATTATAAAAGACGGGCCATTATTCATAATTTCGCGCCAAACGCCACGTTAAATCTTCGCGCCTTTTCTTTGGACTGATCTATTAAACAGGTGTGATAGCTTCAATGAAATTAAGAAAAAAAGTACGTTCTCATAGCCTACATTTCGAGGTTTAGAAAATATATTTAACACATTGTACACATTCTATAGAAAAGTAGCACAAAAGCAGTGAAATGACTATAATTTGTTTTTTTTATTACCCGTCTCAGAAGTGAACTATGCCGATTAGTTACACTTTCATAAAAAGGTTAAAATGTTTCGCCGAAAAACATGCCTCGCTCTACGACAGTCAAGGAATCAGATACCATTTATGTTCAATAACTTGATTCAGATCTTTGAGAAAATAATGTTAATATAAACTCCATTAGACGATCTTATAAAAATGTTTTTCTTATTTTTGTCTTTTCTATTCGTTTAATATCACACAAGTGTGCGTGGGAAAAACAGTGGTTATACGTTTTATACTTACTATATACATGCATCAATATTGTTTCTTGAAAAACTATAACTTATAACTATGATTTAAGATCTGTTTTTCCGTCTTGCAAAACAAATGATAATAGGTATCTCTCATTTGCACATTTAGTCTTTTCTTTTTCTACTTTAAGAACCAACCAAAACCAGTTACAGAAGACGTTTGAGAAGACCCTGGAATAAATCTTTAGTTTGACACAGAATTGTAACGTAATTACTACGTGATCTATTAACGCGCAAACCATTAAGCTATTGGGAGCACTGCTCTAAATATACTTGTGTATACATTTGCAACAGGACACCTGTCTAAGAATTATAAAAGGCGGGCCACTATTGATAATTTCGCGCCAAACGCCACGAGTAAATATTTGCGCCTTTTCTTTGGACTGATCTATTAAATAGGTGTGATAGCTTCAATGAAATTAAATAAATAAAACGTTCTTATCGCCTTTATTTTATTTCGACATTAAGAAGGTATTTTTAACACATTGTACACATTACATATCGTATCTAGCCCAGTTAAACTAAAGCAGTGAAACGGAAATTAAGTTTTAAGATTGAAACGTAATAACAATGTACTACTACGTGAAAGTCCAAGTAGTTTTTTACATTTCATCTATCCTTATGTCAGAATGGTTTAATCAAACGCTCAGCTGCCTCCATAAACCCCTACTCGCGAAATGGCGGAGTTGACAGAGGCAGACACCATCTTGGACCCGCTTCAGATTTTCAAATATTAATATCTAGAGTTCAGATTAACCAATATTCAAACAACTTATATAGTAAGCATCAATAGAAGGTTCTCTATTAATATTCCAAAAGTGAAAAAAAAATATTGAAAAACAAACTTAGAAAATACGATTTTTTCAATTCGCTTCTCCTAACGACAGGAAGTACCGACGACTAACAAAAAGTCGCGTCCTGGATAGTATATATCACGATCTATAATCCCCGAAAGTTTCATGTTGATATCTTTTACCGTTTTTGAGTTTAATCGTGGACAAAATGTCATTTTAATTTCAGAATATTGTCCGTAACTTCGCACTGAAAGTGAACTTCAAAATTTTCTCTCGGATATTATAAATTCATGTTACAACACATCTGTCCTGAAAAATTCATGTAATTTCATCCAGTAGTTTTCGAGAAATCGCGTGCACAAAATTAGAAAGTCAGAAAAATAAGAATAACTAGATACGATCTCGTTGCGAGCAACGAGTGGGTCTTCCGTCCGATTCTTGATGAGATGAGATAAGATTTTGGTTGAGATTTTCATTCTAAAGTAATGACTTTCCATAATCTGTAAAAGACATTGAACATTAAAGACTTAAAAAATCGACTTTTGGCCCCTCACGGCCCCTAACTTTAAGAATCAGCCCTTTTTATTCATATCATTTTAAAGCTCTAAGGAATTTGATCACTTTTTGTTCAACAACTATTAAGAGATTCTTTTTCGTTTTCGAGTTATTTGCATGAGTTTCGTTTTCGAGTTATTTGCATGAGAAATATTTAGGGACCAACCCTTCAACTCCTTAATGGGGGACGATTAGCGAAAAATGAAAGCTTGCATATTGTTCAGAACATGATTTTGAACATCTTTTTTTCAATAATACTTATAAATTTATTTCTCACTTACAAGATATAAAGAGTCAAAGAATAAGCAATCTGTCCCCTCGTAGCCCCTAATTATGTACATGTAATATAAGACATAACAAGAGGCCCACGGGCCTTATAGGTCACCTGAGCATTCTGCAACAACTTTCCAGTTATTGAATTTGATTCATGTTTAAGCCAGATGCTATATGGCATTCACAATTTTGAAAGATGCACCATTGATCATCATAACAATACACTTAGCAGTTGCTTAGCTTGGTTTATTGATTTAAATATGCCCAATAATAAGTTCATAGGATCTTCATGAAACGTTTCATGAACATTTCATGAATAAAATTCATGAAAAATTCAAGGTAATTCATGAATTATTCATGATCACCTCCCAGGGGTACTGAATACCCATACGCAAGGTAGGGGGAAAAATGCATTCCAACTAATCAGTAATATTCAGCAATAATCAGTAATGCCCCTAACACTGTGAAATAAACCCCTGACCCTAGGTCCACACATTGCACAAATTTTAAAAAGGCACCGTTAAAATTGCCTATCAAAAAATAAATAAATGTTTTATAAATACAAAGGAGCAGATTTCAAACAATTAATTCATTTTCAGTATATAAGTAGAGCCCCACATCCACCCCTGACCCTGGGGCCTTGAAATTCAAAATTTTGCAAGATTAGGGCCCTTGCTCATCATAACTATTTAGGTAGTTCATCTGCTTCATACCCAGAGACAGAGAAGAAAATTTTCAAAGATTTAATGTATATTCACTATATAATCAATAGAGCCCCCCCCCCCACCCCCACACACCATAACCCCTGACCCTGGGACCATAAAATTCACATTTTGGTAGAGGCACTCTTGCTCATCATAACTATGTACTTAGTTAGTTTATTTAATACCTAGGAGCAGAGAAGAAGATTTCAAAGAATTTATGTATTTTTACTATATAATCGATAGAGCCCCACCGGAAGTGAACACCAGAACCCCTGACCCTGGGACCATAAAATTCACAATTTTGGTAAAAGCACTCTTGTTTATCTTAACTATGCACTTCGAGACAGTTTATTTAATACCTAGGAGCAGAAGAAGATTTTCAAAGAATTCATGTATTTTTACAATATAATCTATAGAGCCCCCCCCCCCCAACACCAGAAGCCAGGGACCATAAAATTATTCACAATTTTGGTAGAGGCACTCTTGCTCATCATAACTATGCACTTAGTTAGTTTATTTAATACCTAGGAACAATAGAAGGAGATTTTCAAAGAATTTGTGTATTTTCACTATATAATCAATAGAGCCATTTTTAACATAGAACTCTTGGCCCTGGGGCCATAAAATTCACAATTTTGGTAGAGGCACTCATGCTCATCATAACTATGCACTTAGTTAGTTTATTAAAGAAATACCTAGGAGCAATAGAAGGAGATTTTCAAAGAATTTGTGTATTTTCACTATATAATCAATAGAGTCCCCCCCCCTAACACCAGAACTCTTGGCCCTGGGGAAATAAAAATTCACAATTTTGGTAGAGGCACTCATGCTCATCATAACTATACACTTAGTTAATTTATTTATATCAGGAGCAGAGAAGAAGATTTCAAAGAATTCATGTATTTTTACTATATAATCTAAAGAGTTATAGATTTACCAGAACCCTTGACCCTGGGGCCATAAAATTCACAATTTTGATAGAGGCACTCATGCTCATCATAACTATGCACTTAGTTAATTTATTTATTCTAGGAGCAGAGAAGAAGATTTTCTAAAGAATTCATGTATTTTTGCTAAAGAAATATAAAGCCCCCCCCCCTACCAAAACCCCTGACCCTGGGGCCATAAAATTCACAATTTTGATAAAGGCACTCTTGCTCATCATAACTATGCACTTAGTTAGTTTATTTAATACCCAGGGGCAGAGAAGAAGATTTTCAAAGAAATCATGTATTTTCAATGTATATAATGGGAAGAGAGCCCCGCCCTAACCCCTAACCCCTGACCCTGGGACCATAAAATTCACAATTTTGGTAGAAGCACTCTTGCTCATCATAACACTACTTAGTTGGTTTATTTAATACCCAGGAGCAGAGAAGAAGATTTTCAAAGAAATAATGCATTATCACTACCTACTTATTTAGCCCTGCCCTAGCACTAGAACCCCTGACCCCAGGGCCATGAATTTCACAATTTTGGTAGAGGACTCAATGCTGATTACAATCATGCAAACAGTTTGACTTTGATGTCCAGGAGTAAAGAAGAAGATTTTCAAAGATTGCATTAATTTTAGTGGTTTTGGCCCCACCCCTCAGGCCCCAGGGGGGCAGGGATCATGAAATTCACAATGAAAGGTTCCCTTTCACCCATAGAACATGATTTTGAACATCTTGGTTGAAATTGGTTCAGTGGTTGCAGAGAAGAAGCTGAAACTTTCAAATAAAAAGCGTCAGAGATTAAGCCCTCTGGCCCCTCGTGGCCCCTGATTATGTAATACAGGTGACATTTAAATCATAATATATAGTTGTAAATGGTTGATATCAACATTTTTGCTTCAATAATTATTAACAAAATATTAACTCCTAAAGAGTTATAGATTTAAAGACTTTTGGCCCTTAATTTTAGTGCTCAGCCCCTTTTTCTGGATATCATCTTGAAGCTCTTAAGATTTTGAACACTTTTTGTTCAACAACTATTCAGAGATTCTTTTTCGTTTTCGAGTTATTTGCAAAGAAATATTTAGGGGCCAATCCTTCAACTCCCTAATGGGGACGTTTAGCAAAAAACGAAAGGTTGCATAATGTTTAGAAGATGATTTTGAACATCTTTTGCTCACTATTACTTGTCAAAATATTTCTCTCGTTCGAGATATAAAGCGTCAAAGATTTAGCATTTGTGGCCTCTTGTGGCCCCTTAATTATGTACCATACAACATAAAAATCATGATATATAGTTGTAAATGGTTGAGATAAACATTTTTGCTTCAGTAATGTATAACTAAATATTGACTATTAAAGAGTTATCTAAAATAGACTTTTAGCCCCTTTTGGCCCCTAATTTGAGTGCCCAGACCCTTTTTCTTGATTTCATCTTAAAGCTCTTGGAATTTTGAACATTTTTTGTTCAACAACTATTCAGAGATTCTTTTTTGTTTTCGAGTTATTTGGAAAAGAAATATTTAGGGGCCAACCCTTCAACTCCCTAATGGGGACCTTTAGCAAAAAATGAAAGGTTGCATATTGTATAGAACATGATTTTGAACATCTTTTGTTCAATATTACTTGTCAAAATATTTCTCACTTTCGAGATATAAACCGTCAAAGAAATAGCATTCTGGCCCCTTGTGGCCCCTAATTATGTACCATACAACATAAAAATCATGATATATAGTTGTAAATGGTTAAGATAGGGGCTTTTGCTTCAGTAATGTATTACAAAAAATTAACTGTTAAAGAGTTATCGTTAAAAGACTTTTGGCCCCTCTTGGCCCCTAACTTGAGTGCCCAGCCCCTTTTTCTTGGTTTCATCTTAAATCTCTTAGGATTTTGAACACTTTTTGTTCAACAACTATTCAGAGATTCTTTTTCGTTTTTGAGTTATTTGCATAAGCAATATTTAGGGGCCAACCCTTCATCTTAACGGGGACGTTTACAAAAATGAAAGTTGCACATTGTTTGAGAGCATTATTTTGAACATCTTTTGTTGAACATCAGATATCAAAATATTTATCTCTTTCGAGATATAAAGCGTCGAAGATTTAGCATTCTGGCCCCTTGTGGCCCCTAATTATGTACCACACGACATAAAAATTATAATATATAGTAGAAGATTGTTAAGATAAACATTTTTGCTACACTAATGTATTTCAAAATACTGACTGTTAAAAAGTTATTATATAAAGACTTTTGGCCCCTTTTTGCCCTTAATGTGATGAGTCAGCACTTTATTCTTGATATCATATGAAAGATCTTGTAGTTCTGCACAAACATTGCTCAGTATGTTTTAACAAAATAATTCTCCTTTAAAAGATACAATGCAAAATGTCTCAAAAAATCAGTCATGATTTGTGTCCTAATTTTTGACCCCTACCGAGCTTTCATACTAAGCACTTCCGGAAAATATCCTGACCCAGGTGCAATATGGCAACATGTCCTCTATCATCCCTGAAAATTTCAGCTTTCTAGCTTGAGCCGTTTTTGAGTTCCATCACAGACAAGGAGGTCCCCTAAATTTTGATTAAAGGGCGATAACTTCCGACCGGAAGTGAATATCCCTAAAATAATTTGCCGGAATTAACTTCAGATGTCAACACATCTACCATGAAAATTTGATGCAAATCGGACGAGACATCTCTGAGAAATCTCCTGCACAAATTTTGTAAAGAAAAAAAAAGGTAGAATAATAGAGAAGTTGAAAAAAAAGAATAATAGAAGGGTCTTCCGCTGAAGACGGAAGACCCTAATAATAATAATAAGAAGAAACAGTAGAATCACTATAAGGTCTTCCGTGAAGACGGAAGCCTTTAATAATTGACAAACAATTGGTATGAAAAACGTAGATTCAGCATTCGACTCAATGATAAATTATATTTGCTGAAAAGGTCATTGTACCGACATAGAACTTACAAATGATGACTTTAAAACGAGATTGCGGATTATTCTTGTTTCACCATCTAGTTTGTCGATAATTCACCTCGTTTAAGAAATTGTCCACATGTAGAGCATGCACTAGGAATAATTATATGAATATCATTAATCTTTTTGCCCAGACATATAAATTTTTCCTGTTGCTGCAATTTTGAAGATGCTTTTCCCATAAAATTCGGTATAACGTCTTTTTTTATCCCATTTGAACAAGGATCGTGACTTAAATCTACAATATTGGCACACTGTTAGTACAGTCATGTAGAACTAATTAACAGCTAGAATAAACCATATAATTATGTATATAAAACTTTGGGCCCACATCTGAGACCTTTTCCCTTCAACTGAAAACATGGTATGAACAGACAGAAATCTTCTAATTTTTTGTTATGGTATGCTGAAAATTATGCTTTACAATTTAAGACCCTTTTTCTTGTAAGAAGATTTTTCAAGTGTTTATTCCCAAGTATTCCTAGTGTAACTTAATTGTGACTCACGTGCCCTAAGTAAATGGATACTTCTTGAAGAGATACAAAAACATTTGTGATCAATGAAGTTTGATTCCTACTTAAGCGGGTTCCAGTAAATGTTCAACCAAGCCTGTTTTTACTCCTCACAAAGATATTAACAGTTGTTAAGGAGAAACTTCAAGAGTATTATGCAACAATATTTTTAAGAAGTGGTGTTAATCAGATGTGGATACTTAAAAATTCCAAGGAACTTTTGTTCAATTTGAAATCACAAGATTTCACCTAAATTCAACAGCTTAAAACTTCAACTTTATACACTACCATTCCCCAACGATAAATTAAAGTCCAGGGTTTTTTTTTTATATCATTGACAGTTGCTTTTTCAGTAAAAATGGAACTTGTAAATTTTCTTCCCTTGTCATTGGTCATTTGCAATTTTTTTTTTGTTTAAAAAACATTCTTATTGTACACACAAGTACTCTGAATTTGACATCAAAAAGATGCTTGAGTCTCTGATTGACGATATCTATGTCGTTTTTGAAGACCAGGTCTTCCAACAATTTGTTGGAATTCCCATGGTTACCAATTTCCCTTAGTTTTTAGCAGACCTATTTTTGTATTCATTTGAAGCAGATTTTGTCCAAAACCTTATGTGTGAAAAGAAGAAAACACTTGCTGTGGCCTTCAACTCGGCATTTAGATAGATCGACGACGTATTGCCAATTAATAATGGTAATTTCCATTCTTATATCGATACAATAAATCCAGGTGAGCTTGAGATAAAATATACTATGGAGTCTGACAATATGTTTTATACTTGGATTTTTTACTTGAAAAAGACTTTAATGGTAATCTCAAAACCAAGCTCTTTGATACAAGTGATGACTTTAACTTTTCTATCGTCAACTTTCTTTACTTATGCAGCAACATACCTTCATCACCTGCACCTGTACATCACCTTATTTACCTAGTGCTTCTCAGTTGATTCGACGCGCAAGAGCATGCTCTACGTATGAAACGACGTAAAACGACAGACAACTTGATGAAACAAAAATATCAGCAGTCTCGTTCAAGGTCATCAATTCGTTAAGTTATTTGGTTGATACAGTGACCTTGTCTGCAAATACAATTTATCATTGAGTCAAATTCTGACTGACGTGCTTTATTCTGTTTATTATATTATCTAAACATTGAATTGCATGACGGATTTCCCCGTTATTTCCCGATCATGACAAGGAACACACGGCTGGTGTGTACGGTCGGCAATGGATGCTCACTCCTTCATGGCACCTGATCCCACCTCCAAAGTTTTGGAGGTCTGTGTTTGCTCTGCTCCTATTTTGCATTGTTTAATGTACTTTTGATCTTGAATACTGTTCGTTCTCTCCATTTGTTTCATTGACAACACATTTTGCCATGGAGAAAAACCTTATGAAATTGATTTTTAGTGTTATAATAGCATAACATATCTTCACTTATTGCAATGTTGTATTCATGCTTCTTTGAAACTTGTATGATGTAAAATGCATATTTCAACAATTTATTGCAATTCACATAAACACGCACTCAACCTCACAAACACGCACATAACAACACCCAGACACTGAAATCATGCTTTGTTTTCACTACGTAAATCATTAACACGAGATATTGCCTCTTCATAAGTGGGTAAATCGGGGTCTCTGTTGTCAGATATCACAGAATCATAGGACGGGGGTCAAAGCTAACGTTATAAATTCCCGGATTTTCTTCCCCAACTGTACTGACATCTTGTCTATTAGTCCTCATTTCACCACTGGATCTTCTCAACACTGAAGAGAACCTTTGTCTGCACCATGTACAGTCTCCAAGCGACAGGAAACACTCGCAATAAATTGTACAACAGTCCTTGAGTTTCTCTTTATTGCACCTCAAAAAGTAAATGGACGCCAGTAAAATCAGTAAAATTCCAAAGGCTAACAGAAAAATTTCACCCTGACGCATGTTTTATTTCCCTATTCTTTTTCTTTAGATGGCCATTCAACCTGCTAAAGAGGAAAAAAATATGCAAGCTTTGCAGAATATTTAAATCTAGTCTGAAAAGACACATAACTCAGTACAGATAAACTAAAGGAATCAGGCAAATTGTGCATAAAGCTTGCAGATAATAATAAACGATATAAAATGAATTTGAACCCATTAATATCAATGATAAATTTAATTTTGAATTTGAACCCATTAATATAAATGATAAATTTACTCTGAACCCCTCTCACTTTCTCTGTCTTTGCTTGACTACTTTTGGATTGTCCTGGGGACTTCATCAAAGAATCATAGGTCCGCCCCCGGATCAGTAAAATTATATAACTTTATCAAGATTGGGGTACGTGAAATGGCTAATGGAGAATAACGACATTTACTTGAAGTGTAATAATCTCTGATATACTTTGTCGAACTATTTTTTTTTTCATTTCAAGATGCTGTGTTGATCTTATAAACGAGATAATATACTTACCTCGGTTTTGGAGGTGGTCGCCATTTTTTGTGCATAATTTCCATTCATACTATGAAGTCATAGGATTGAACTGTTTACTTTTCTTGTCGTAAAAATTTCACAGGTACCTCGTTTTCTCCGTTCGCAGTGTACTAGAAAATCCCCCTTTTCGATTGATAAACGACCTTATCACACAATGTTTAATCATGGTTACCTTGTTTGAACGTATCTGAATTTTGCTGAAACAGTGCAAATAAGTATTATATTATATTTTCTTAAAGTTGATAATAATACAAAAAATAAAATGCAATTTTATGTTATCGCCACGATTTAATTCTTGTTTTATTAATGTTAAAGAATTTATTAATATGTTAAAGAAAATTTTGTTTTAAATGGTTCTAAATGGTATATTTTCCAGCATTTTTTGGGTACTTTTTGTGTCTTTTTTTAAAGACCGATCATCGCAATTTTTAATAAAATGTTAACAATTTTAGGAAAACAAACAGAGTGACTTCAAGCTGTCTTCACTTTAAATGTACCTTCAATTAATTAAGTCGTATGTCTAGCGGCCTTCCAAGATACAAATGATGTGCAATTTTAAACTCTTAAAAATTAAATTCTTTTTAAGAATCACTAACTTGTGCTTTTCAACTAACTTGGAGTATACTGTCAATATCATTTGGAATATAAACACACATGTACAATTAATTAATGATATTTTAAACTGAAGAAAAAAAATATTATTACATAAACTGGAGAATCTGTCAAAACTAGAGGGGTTTGCTAAGCCAACCAGATTTTGTAAAAAAAAAAAAAAATTGTACTTATTTAATTTTTAAAACGGTAAAAAAAACCCTGAATAATAGTTTATTCGCATAGTTAAAACATGTATTATCAGCAAAAAATATTACAGATCAGCACCGTAACCATGCAGTTTTCCTGTTGTTGGTACCAGATTACATTGTACTGTGATCTTGTGACTTCACTATAGATGCACGGACTATTGATCTCTGAGGCACTCTCTCTGTTGATTACCTGTGTATAGTGTGCGTTCAAGCGGAAAGTGATTTCCTGTTACGTAGTTCATGAATATTACACAATTGTAAAGAAAGGTTCATGTTTATTAGAGTCTTATCAATGCAACAAAATAATAAAATGACACGTAAAAAAATTAATGAGTGGGGGGGGGGTTGTTTCCTACACCCCCCCCCCCCGTGTCTTAATTCATGACCTTGAATTTTGGTAAGAGTTATCTCCCCTTTTTTAATTAAAAACGAATTGATTTTACCGTTCGTAATCTTAATTAGTGTTTATTTCTTTTTGTATCGCTAGGAAAATTAAATAAATGTTCACACTTGTTTCTGTTATTATAATTTTTTTACGCCGATAAAACTTCTATATAATAGGATAGAAAAAATACAGAAAAATGTCTCTGTGTTCACATGACATCCGGTTCCGGTTATGGATGCACGGTTGATGAAAATATAGCCAGCGTTGTTGTCCCTTTCTATGGAATCCGGAGTGTATGAATATAGATTGGCACAAAGGTATACAGATATTTTAGGCTGCAAATTAATTTACAAACAGTACATTGAAGTATGAAAATGGGTGAAAGTGACAAATCTATGAACAGATATGATGACAGGGATGGCGCCAAAGTCAAAATGGCGGAGGTAGTGAGTTTACCATTCAAAATAGATCTAACGAAGGTGGGATTTGTCAGTGAGTGTAATTTACAAGGAATCCCTCAAGAGTGCTTACCTGATAACTTCAAAAACCCATCAGGGCCTAAAGCAAAGAAACTAGAAATTGAAAAGATCGACAACTCGTTATATGATCAGGCGGCTCACATGGTAGCATTTCGTATCACTAGGGAGAGATTAGAAGCATGGATACGAGCTCTGGGAATATTCTATTATGAACATTATGGGAATTTAGAGGCCTTATCGTATCTAGTAGACTGGTATGACGAACCGAATGACTGGGTGGCTGAAGGTAACAAAGCAATTTGTATTGGTTTAGTGAAGGACACACAACTTATGTACAAGGTCACCCTATTTATTACAACTTGGAGTGATGCAAGCACAAGGGTTGCGTATCACGACGTTTTCAGCAAGAAATGATTTCCCAATCCTTTTATCCCTTGTGAATGCCATTTGTCATTATGAAAAATCTGAGATATCAAACGAAGAAGCAGAGGACCCTGATCATGAAACCTTATTAAAAACTCTTGAACATGAACATATCGAAAGATAATAGAAGATTTGTCACAACCAGAAAATACTGACACCTGTAGTCCCAAGTGACTTACAAAGATTTCGATAAATTACAATCTATTTTCGTCGAATCTTTGACCAAGTTAACTGAAACACAAGGAACACTTATGTCAAAAATTGAGAAAAACTTGTCCGACGCCTTACAGAAAGTGTCCAGATCCGTAAATAATTTGCAGACAGAGTTAGATACAATTAAGTCTCTGAAGTTGAAGGATCAAACAGTAGAAATCGCAAGATTGGAATCTCAGCTAAAAACAGAAAAAGCAAAAAACAACACAACAGATGAGACACTGAGAAGAGAACTCAAGAATTTGAAACATGAAAACGAATACCTGTCAGAAAAGCTTAACACAAAAAATGAAGAAAATGATCAGCTCACGGATGACAATAGATCACTCAGAAAAAAAACTGATGAACAATTCAATGAGATTTTGTCCCTAAAATCACAGCTATCCAGCATGTTCATAAGCAGCAGAAACAATACCAAGGATGAGACGGGGAGAAAACTCAAGAATTTGGAGCATGAAAATGAACACCTATCAGAAAAGTTAAGCATGAAAAATGAAGAAAATGATCAGCTCAAGGATGATAATAGATCACTCAGAAAAAAAGCTGACGACTACTGCAATGAAATTTTGTCCCTAAAATCGCAGCTCTCCAGAATGTTCACAAGCAGCGAAAAGGACATTGAAATCAGCAGGGCGAAAGATTTGGAAACCAATGCCGAGAGGAATGGAAAACCAATGGCGTTATTGATAGGTACTTCCAATGTGAATGGCATTAAAGAAGATAAACTTACGTCTGATGTAAACGTTACAAAAGTTACAGCATATACTCTCGATGAAACAAAGGATGTTATTATGAATTCTTCTTGCATACCTGATGTAGTAGTCCTCCACCCTTTAACAAACGATGTTAGGAATGTTAGTCCCGAAGAATGCGCTGAGAAACTGAAGAGTGTGGTTGAGGTCATTAAAAAGAAGTGGAAAGATGTCAACACCATCATATCTCTAACCACTCCAAGAGAAGACAACTCCTTGCACAAGGTAAACTGTGAGATTCTGGATGGAATCATTAAGAGGGACTACATGGAGTGTCCTGGAGTTCATATTTCTGACAACGAAAACATGTGGCACGGATATCTACCCACAATTCAGTTACTGAATCCCAAAGACAAATTTCACCTGTCTCCAAAGGGAACATCCATACTAGCGTCCAACATGAAGAGAGCAATTCACACCGTATTAAAGATAAGCACCGTCTCTAAGGGACATGCGAATAAATATCAAAACAGATTCAACTACAACCAGGAAAAGCATTTCCGAATAACGGGGACCATTACTACAAGTCAAATAACGGGGACCATTACTACAAGTCAAATAACGGGGACCATTACTACAAGTCAAATAACGGGGACCATTACTACAAGGGCAACCCGGGCTGGAATTATGGATACCAGGGCAATAGTTATAGCCGCAAATTTAAACAAAGTCCAAACTATTTTCGCTGAACATAGAAAGGGCCATCAACACAATGGTGATAAATATTTGAAATTGTAAATCAAAACTTGTTTTACATCTGAAACTAAAGAATCTTAGAATTTATATAACTTAGATGATTTTCTTTATTTGTATAATTCTTTATTGAGTAGTATATAAATTAAGAATCCAATATGGACAAGTATATGTACAAACACAGCATAAAAATTTGTTACTGGAATGTTAGAAACTTTTACACAAGGTGAGAATAAGCTAAATGATGAATTATTTTTGAAGGAGGTAAAAAACTATGATCTCATTATATTAGGTGAAACACATGTTGGGTATAATACAAATCTTTTTATTGATGGTTTTTCATACTTCCCTGTATGTAGGGACATGTCTGCAAATGGAAGATTTTATGGGGGAATTGGCATTTTTCGTAGAAATTGTTTTAAGGAACATATCAAGTTGTTACCAGGTACCCAGAAAGATTTTCAATGGATAAAAATTGAAAAACAGTTTTTTAATCTTCAACAGGACATTTATCTTTGTGCATGTTATATTCCACCCTCAAATTCAACCTACTTTCAGAAGTTAAATTATGATGTTATTGAAATTATTGAGAAAGATGTTCATAAGTTTAAGACTAAGGGGGAAATAATGATCTGTGGGGATATGAATGCACGCACTGCTGCATCAGATGATTTTATTGTACATGATGATGTAAGGTACCTTCCTCTGTATAAAACTTACAAGGTTGATAATGATTTTTGTAAACGTAGTAACCGTGATGTCATTTTAAATGAAAGAGGAAAAGAATTGATTGATTTTTGTATTAGTAATCAGATGAGAATTATAAATGGTAGATGCATTGGGGATTTTTTTGGTGATTACACATGTTTTAACACGCATGGTCAAAGCACAGTAGACTACCTTGTTGCAAGTGAAAACTTAGTTAAACAAATTTTATATTTCAGGGTATCTAGTTTTATTCCTACTCTTTCTGATTGTCACTGTAAAATATCATGGGAAGTTCTAGCAAAGTTTCAGGAGAGTTCAAATGTTACTAATACCAAATCCTTGCACCCTGCCCCTCAAAATTTTAAATGGAATGATGATTCTCCTATTAAATTTCAATTAGCTCTAAGTTCAGATAAGATACAAGAAAAAATCAAGTCTTTTTTAGATTCCTTTATTACAGAAGCTACATCTACTGATATTGAGAAAAAGGCTGAAGAATTCAATGATATAATCATAACTGCTGCTAACATGTCATTAAATAGGACAAGTCATAACAGAAAGAATGTTAAAAAGCAAAAAAATAAAAAGTGGTTTGATTCAGACTTGCAAACAATGCGCTGTAGACTGATTGCACATGGAAAAATTTATAGCATGTTTCCTAAGGATCCACTTGTTAAGAATCATCACTATAAACTTTATAGAGAGTACAATAAATTAAGAAAATTTAAGCGTAAAAATTTCCAAAACTCTATTCTAAATCAACTTGAAGCACTTCAAAATAAACAACCAAAACAATATTGGAAATTAATCAATGACCTAAAGGATGATAATAAAGATAATTCTGCAGCAAACATAGATCCTGAAACATGGGTTAATCATTTTCGCAATCTCCACTCTGTGTGTGATAACTCTTTTAATTCTAGGATACAAGAGATAGATTTAATTTTGGCTGACATGGAGAATAACCCATCCTTTAATGAATTAGATTATATGATTACAAATAAAGAAATTGTTGATGCAATAGCAAATTTAAAATATGGAAAAGCCAAGGGACTTGATTTGATATCTAATGAAATGTTAAAGCATAGTCAATCTTATTTACTTCCCTGTATACATAAACTTTTTAATAGCTGTTTCACTTATGGTTTTTATCCTCAAGTTTGGAGTAATGGGTACATAAGTCCAATTTTTAAGTCTGATGATCCAAACAATCCTTCAAATTATAGGGGTATCACAATTACCAGCACTCTTGGCAAGTTATTCAACAGTGTTTTGAACTTTAGACTAGATAAATTTCTTCAAGAACATAATTTAATTCATCAATCTCAAATGGGTTTTACCAAAAATGCACGAACATCTGATCACCTATTTGTTCTAAAATGTCTAATTGACAAATACTGTAGCACAAAAGAAGGAAGACTCTATGCATGTTTTGTTGACTTTCATAAAGCTTTTGACAGTGTTATACATACAGGATTAAAGCTAAAATTACTTAACATGAATGTTGGATCTAAATTTTATAATATCATTAGTAATATATATAAGAATAGTCAAGCATGTGTGAAAATTGGGAGATTCTTCTCAGATCCATTTCAAATAGCTATAGGCGTCCGTCAAGGGGATAATTTGAGCCCCTCCTTATTTAAAATATTTATCAATGACTTTCCTTCATATTTAGATTCATGTATTGATGAAGTATCGCTTCAGACACAAACTGTTAATTGTTTAATGTATGCAGATGACATTGTTATTTTATCCTCATCAGCTAAAGGTATACAAGCAAGACTCGCTAAACTTGAAAAGTATTGCTCTGATTGGTGTTTAAAGGTAAACATTCAAAAAACAAAAGTCATGATCTTTAATAAGGCTGGTCGTAATATTACACAAAAACTAATATTTCAAAATAATATGATAGAATGTGTGCCCAGCTACAAATATCTTGGAGTCCACCTGAGTGTATCTGGAAGCTTTCATGTAGCAAGATTAGAGCTTTATAAAAAAGCATTAAAAGCATATTATAAATTAAGAAAGGATTTTATTGATTTGAACCCTGGGATTAAAACCAGTATACATGTATTTGACTCTACCATTAAACCAATTCTTTTGTATAATGCAGAGGTGTGGGGTGCGAGTAATATAAATACTAAAAAATTCCTAAACAGTCAAAATTTAACAGTTGAAGATTGCTTTAAAAATCTACCCTGTGAAAGAATACACCTTAAATTCTGTAAATATATTCTAGGCGTTCATAAGAAAAGCACAAATTTTGCAGTACTGTCTGAATTGGGAAGGTTCCCCCTGCATTATGATATTGCCAGGTTGTTGATTAAAAGTTTGGTATAGTTTGAGAATTTGTCCATAGAATTTCCTTTACTTAAAGATGCCTATGAATGTAGTAAAAAGCTTTTTGCGAATGGAAAGAACTCATGGTTTGCATTTATACAGAAATTAAGAAAATTACTGAATATTAAAGATGAAGTTATTTGTTATGGAAAATATAAATTTAAGCATTCTTCATAAAATTTTATTAGATTATTGTGTGGAAGAATATGGCATGTCAAACGTTGCAATATTCAATAATCTTGTGATGTATATTCAAAATCTTGTGATGTATGTTCGAAATCTTGTGCTGTATATTCAAAATCTTGTGATGTATATTCAAAATCTTGTGATGTATGTTCGAAATCTTGTGATGTATATTCAAAATCTTGTGATGTATATTCAAAATCTTGTGATGTATGTTCAAAATCTTATGATCAATATCTTGTGATATATATTCAATATCTTGTGCTGTATATTCTTAAACTTGTGATGTATATTCTTGTGATGTATGTTAATCTTGTGATGTATATTTGAAATCTTGTGATGTATATTCAGATAATCTTGTGATGTATATTCGAAATCTTGTGATGTATGTTCGATATTTTGTGATGTATATTCGAAATCTTGTGATGTATATTCTATAATCTTGTGATGTATGTTCGAAATCTTGTGATGTATATTCGAAATCTTGTGATGTATATTCTATAATCTTGTGATGTATATTCAATATCTTGTGATGTATGTTCAAAATCTTGTGATGTATATTCAATATCTTGTGATGTATATTCGAAATCTTGTGATGTATATTCTATAATCTTGTGATGTATGTTCGAAATCTTGTGATGTATATTCGAAATCTTGTGATGTATGTTTGATAATCTTGTGATGTATATTCGAAATCTTGTGATGTATGTTCGATAATCTTGTGATGTATATTCGAAATCTTGTGATGTGTGTTCTACAATTCAGTGATGCGTGCAATAAAATTGCATGACGCAACAGAAAAGTAAGGACAATTTTCATTGGTTAGAAATAACGAAAGTAGCCGGAGCGGTCGTAATGCACACATTGACACAACTTCGCAAGCATGAAATTGACGAATTCAACCTAAAGTCAAAATTATAGGTAATAGAAAAATTGTTTTGGTATCAGAAGCACTAAGTCAGTCATAACGTGAAAAGTGGGAATCAAGAACATTAATTTGATTTGTTTGAAGGTACATCAAAAACAATTTAGTGGCTTATTGCTGGACTAAACAGCTAAAGGATGTTTTATCCTATATTTACGTCCTCATATTGTAGTGATGTTGATTAATCGGTATGATTTATTCTATATTGGTGCTAGTTAGAATAATCTAACTGTGTCTCGGGACAAACTCTCACCACGCAGGGTTCGAAATTGCATGGC
>NW_026925063.1:0-65000 GCF_032062105.1 Saccostrea cuccullata
AAAATTATGAAATAAAATATAATTTTTAAAAAATTCAGTAGTACATTCATAGACATATCTAAATATGAAACAATCGAAGGTTAAGACTTTTTTAATAGAAGAAATAACTTTTTTTAAGACTTTATTTAAAAAAAAAATACGGTAGGGTGGCTTGGTAAAGGTTACAGTTGGTTATACGATGGCCGATATCAGCCATGACAGTTTACATACAAATTTAAGGGTAGCGTGTCAGTGAATTGTTTCACATGGCAGTCTAACCTTAAAGCAAAGTGGCAAAATGTACAAACTGTCATTCCGTGATGTCAAGTTACTGTGGCAAGATATACACTTTGCTTTTCGTAAAGTGTACAGCGTGTTCATACAACTTTGCTTGATGGCACTTTACCCTTAAGTGCAATTAAAAATACTTTATATCCAAAAAACAAATAAATGAATAAATAAAAAAAAAAGATATAAAGATCAACCAACCACATTGAGAAAGTGCAGTTTCTGAGACTTTATTGTGGTCGCAATCGGGGCCAAAATTATTTTTAACATATGCGTATATCCAATTTTGTGTTACTTAACTTTAACTTATTGGTGATATACATTTATGAACCTTTAACTATGTAGTAGAATGTATTTTAATTAACCTTAAACATGTGGATATATACCTGCTGCCTAATCTATTTATGTATTTATTACATAATAAAATATGTTCAAATCTATCGTCTGAGTGTCAGTAAAGGTCAATTTTTGGAGCCCATCACCGGTATATTCTGACTTCATTATATGAGTGAAAAATGTTTGAATGGATTGTATAAAATCAATCATTCAATCAATCACATTATCATTTCATTCCTTTGAAATTATTTTTTTCACAAAGCTTTCAAGTTACGTTTTGATAAAAAAAAAATGGATGACTAAATGAATCCTTAGAATACTAAGAGGGTAGATAACACCTGCAAAGCATTGCCATATTACAAGAAGTTTAGAAAACTCGTTATTTTTGTTTATTTTAAAATCTTTAATTGTTTTAGGGTGAGGGGGCATTCACTTGGTAGAGGTGTAAGATATTATTCAGATTGCGTACTTTTGTAGCTGTTCAAAGGACCTTTTGGGGGAGGCATGAGTGATATACTATAAATATCCTTACTTTCACAAAAAATCATTTTATAGTTTTACACAAAGTTAACATTTATATATGTTAATATAATCATATATGTTTGTAATCGGCCCCGATCGCAACCGAAATAAATGTGTCTCAAAAACCAAACTTTCTCAATGCTAATAGTTCCCCCATGCTGGTTGGTTGATCTTATCTTTTTTTTTTATTTATTCATTTATTTGTTTTTTGGATATAAAGTATTTTAATTGCACTTAAGGGTAAAGTGCCATCAAGCAAAATTGTATGAACACGCTGTACACTTTACGAAAAGCAAAGTGTATATCTTGCCACAGTAACTTGACATCACGGAATGACAGCTTGTACATTTTGCCACTTTGCTTTAAGGTTAGACTGCCATGTGAAACAATTCACTGACACGCTACCCTTAAATTTGTATGTAAACTGTCATGGCTGATATCGGCCATCGTATGGTTATATATAAACCAGTTTTAAAAGATAGCAAAATTTATCCAATTTAACCCTTACATGTGTACATATTTTTTAATTTCCTTTTCCAAAGTGCATTTTTTTAAAGCTAAGAAAAAACTAAATAAACAATCCCTAAAATAAAATTTCTTTTTGAGAATCCAGATATTGGGAGACAGGTTTTGAAAAAATTGCATTGTGCACATACTTTGACATTGTGACAAATTCTTACAAAATTCTCCCTCTTTACCCAGAAAATTATCATTCATGTCACCTATTTGAATACTAATCGATGAGAAATATTGCTGATTTCTGATAAAAACGTTCGTTTTTGCACCCGATCCGATACTTATTAGCTGATAGAGAAAGAAAAGTGAGATAGAAAAAATGGTTATTTACAGTTTATTATACAATTCGCAGTGGACTAAATATACTTAGGGTTATAAAAGACCAAGAATAAGTAATTCATTATTTCCGTTAATTTTCTCAATGTACGCATACAACAGTGTTTCTGTTCACACATAAAATGTAGTCCACTCAATGTCTTTGAACATTTTTCCTGCAGAATTAAGGCAGTCAATGTACGCATACAACAGTGTTTCTGTTCACACATAAAACGTAGTCCATTCTATGTCTTTGAACATTTTTCCTGTAGAATTAAGGCAGTCAATGTAAGTATACAACAGTATTTCTGTTCACACATAAAATGTAGTCCATTCAATGTTTTTGAACATTTTTCCTGCAGAACTAAGGCAGGTACCCTATGTTGAAAATGAATAAAATAGTCCAAATATACACACCTTTATATGCTATATTTTTCTCCAATCCAAAAAGCTATTTTTGTCAGTGTTTAGAACTTCCCAACATTAAGTAAGGGTGGTTTAACAGAGTTATCGATCTTTATATTCACTCGTTAGTCTTTTTGAGACTTCAAAGCGACACAACTCGTTGATAAAAACTACCACGAGAGTGATAAGATTTGATGAATTAAAAATGAAATGGGCGGGTAAAATTCGACACAGACGTCAGAAAAACATTCAATGGATTGAAATATTATTTTATTTTTGATACTACATGTAGTTTGATAGACCTAAATCATTTTCAATTTATCTTGGCCATGTTCGAAAGAGGTTATGGACTGATTCATAAGAAAAAATAATTTTTTGAGTAAAAGTTGAACTTTACTTAAAACATTTTTTTTATCCAGCGATTTTAAACAATATAAAGGAGACAGCAATAAATTAATTTCTGTTGGAGGGGAAGGGGGGGGGGGGGTCTTTGAAATTAATAAGATTTTGAGTCTGCATAGACATTCCATTCCCTCTTTTTTCCATCTGAAACAGATTTTATTCAAAGAAGAAAACATTTACTATGGCCTTCAACTCGATCTTTAGATACATGTATGTCCTCGACGTATTATCAATTATCAATAGTACTTCTATTACTGTGTCAACTCGATATATTCCAGTGAAAATAAAACTACTACAGCGTTAGGCAAATCTATTTCATATTTGGATATCTTATTTGAAAAAGACGTTAAAAAGACGTTAACTAATGGTTATATAAAACAAACTTTATGGTGAACATGATGACCTCAACTTTTCTATCATCAACTTCCCTGTGTATGAACATTATTTTTAAACAAGGCAAGGTATTTACAAACAAGTTGATGAAACAAGAATATCATCAGTCTTGTTTGAGGTAACATTTTCAATACAATGACCTTATCAGTAAATAGACATTTTCAAGATTATTTTGTTAGAAAGATCCTTTTTATTGTATACACAAAGGTACTCACAGGTACATGTTATCTGAAACTGGCATTAAAAATATGCTCGCCTCTCTGATTGTCAATATCTATGTAGGTTTTGGAGACCATGTTTTCCAACAATCTTTTGGAATTACCATGTATACAAATTGTTATTAACATACCTATTTCTTTATTTGTCCGAAGCAGATTTTATTCGAAATATTATACATGAGAAGAAAATACTGAGTACTTAGTGACCTTCAACTCGACATTTATGCCCTGTTCACACGACGAGTTTAATTCGCAGTAAATTAATGCGAAGTAAACTAATGCGAATTAAATTGCGTTCACACGACAGCTAATGCAAATAATTTAATTTTGTTTATATTCTAGTCTCTCATTGGTTGATTTCCAAAAAGGAACGCAAACCATTTCTTGATAACCTGGTTTGGTATGGGGACACACCCCCTTGACAACCAGCTGAATCATCTGTATCCATGCAATCCTCTCATTTCCAGTCCATGGGATTCATCAAAAAATCCAGATTTAATTAAATGTGCCTTTAACTTCAAACAGTAGCTCGATTTTACCTCATGTAAACAAACATCATGGCTGCTAGATCTGTGTATCAGTTATTACGTCCCCTTGTTTCAAATCACTTCCGTTACTAGGGATGTATTACTAAGCGGCAAATTTGAACTCATAAAAAGCAACACAATTTTACACCCACAGTTGTTAAATTATTTCAAAACTAGATTATAAGAAATGACTCTAATTCTTGGCCAAATTATTCGATGATAACCTGGTTTGGGTCAGTTTACGCTTTTTTATAATCCGCTTCGCGGATTATAAAGTCATTCCTAAAGTAAACTAATGCGAATCAAATTCTTTCTTCTACAGTCAGGCGTCAGTAAGTCTATTATGACGTCATTTGTAAATCACGTCATGTACGCAGAGCCATCCTTTGATACATCATGTAGCTGGCTACAGGTATTCATTGATTTTAGTGATTAACATACTTTCCCTCAATTTTTGAACCAAATATAGCACAAATACCTATATATAACCACCAACACGTGTCCTGTGACTTAATTCTGGCCTTACGCATGCGTCAAAATTTAATTCGAATTAGCTTCGCTTAGCGTTCACACGGAGCTAATGCGAAGTAATTTAATGCGCAGTAAATTAATTCGAATTAAGGGGGCCGACTATAGTTTTATTGTGTGAAAACTACAATTATAGCGAAACTCTTCATTTTTATACCATATATAACTTACATTAACTTCAGTGTACATGCAAAGTTTGGGGGAAATCTACCGTCCAGGTATTTTTGAGGGACCGTCTCAAAATACAGGTACATTTACTATAGGATTATATAGGAAAATGCCAATTTTTAGCACTCTAAAGCAAATTATAATACAAATACTACAATAGACATTTTGTTCAAACTATAATATTTGATGAGTAATACTATATTACACAATATTTGTAAGAAACACAAAATTCTACCGTCTTGTTACCAGAGGGGGCATCTCGAAATGCAAAAAATAAGCAAATTTTACTATTTTTATAGAGTATTACAAAATATGACGTACACAACGGATTTACATGAAAACATAATAAAAATATTCAAAATATTCTCAAATTTCTATGTTTTAAATTTCAAGAGTGTATGTTTATTACTTTTTCTTTAAATAATATTTTATGACCCCTTTCTTTAAGAGCTAAAGATTATAATAACGTCAAAAACACACTGCAACGACGTCAACCTACCTATCAATTGCAAAATCGGTTAAAAAATCAGTTATATTAAATTGTAATTACATTTTAATACCTATTCTTTCCTAATTTTGTTTAATTTTAATAATTAAGCGAAAAAGTTGCATTAAAACAGTAAATAAGCTCCATTTTACTATGATGCGCGAAATATTGCGCAATGGAAACTATAGTCGGCCCCCTTAAACTAAATCGCATTAAATTCTCCGAGTGAACGCTAAGCGAAGCTAATTCGCAGTAACTTTACGTTTAATTCGAATTAAACTCTCCGTGTGAACAGGGCATTAGATATATAGTCTACGACAGCGTATTATCAATTAACAATTATCATATATAGTTACTTCCATTTATGTGTCTACTTTGATTATGTGAAATTCAAGTAAAAGATGCCATATCGAGTTTGATACACCTATTTCATAATTGGAATTTTAAATATAGACAAAAAAAAAAAATCAATGGTAACCTAATAGCAAATCTTTATGGTAAACCTAAAAACCAACTTTTCGATAGTCAACTTTTCTGTCTTGCATTTGCATTTCGGATTTATGTCTCTCAGTTGATTCGGTATGCCAAGGCCGTAACTACCATTGAGGCAAGTGAGGCAAATGCCTCACTAAATTTTTAGAGATTTATGAAAAGTGAAAAAGTTTAACATTGAAATTATGAATTATGTGTCTTCGTGCTAAATTAATATCTTCAACTTTTGTGTCTTCGTGCTAAATAAATATCTTCAACTTTTGTTTCAATTTTAGTAAATCGTTCATCTCACCAGGTGCCCCATTTTCATTTACAACGCATGTAAAATATAATTCAAAATGTTTTTTTGTAAATTGTTTGATTGTTTAACATCCCTTCTAAGAAATTTTCATTCATATTGAGACTTCACTACTTGCCGTTTGAGTGCTGCAAGTTTTAAATCTGTACTGGGCTTTCAGGGCCACTGAAGATGATTGAACACTGAGAGATCTTTTTTGTGCCTTCACTTACTGTGACATAGGACCTCAGTTTTTGCGGTCTCATCTGTAGGACCGGTCTTTTCATCCCACAGTGGGATTCGAACCCGCGATGTGAGGATCAACTACTTAGTCTGCGATTCTAGAGCATACGCTCTTACTACTGTGCCATGCAGGCGGCAATTCAAAACGTAAAAACTTTTTAAGCTAAAATCTTTTATTTTCCAATACACAGGCCATCAGATACTACCCTTGCCCCGTCTGGGACTAGGAATTCCCAGCACCCTTGGCGTTGCCTCACTAGAAATTTGAGCCTAGTTACGGCCTTGTATGCTAGATCACGTTCTATGTACAGACGTATTCTGAAAAGAGGCAAGCTATTGAGAAATTTAGAAATTAGTTATTGAAAAAAGAAAAGTTTAAAGTCATCATTTTGCAAATGCAAGTACAATCTCTCTTTAAATGTTAAATGTTGATTGCCGTTGTCATACCTATTCTTAAACCATTTTGTCCATAGATATTTCCGTTTTTTCCCAATCAGGACAAGGAGAACTCGGCGGAAGTGACCGGTCGACAGGGGATGTTTTCTCCTCCATGGTGCCTGATCTCTCCTCTGATGTTTTAGAGGTCCGTTTTGTTCTGCTCATGATCATGCTCAAATGGAATTTTGAGCTAAAAATACTAATCATTATTTCCATATTCCATTGAAATGTCATCGTAGGTAAGTAATACTGCTAAATCAGCTGTCATGAGGATTTTTTTTTGTTCAAGTTGTCTCTCTTGTGTTGCAAATTTCTCAGTACTTTTGTCCTCCTATTTTAGATAATTGTGCAAATCACAGATATTGGATGTAGTGTGAGGCCACTATTAAAGATAAAAGTCTGACATGGAAATATACTTAGAAAAAAAACCTTTTAAAAATATTTAAGGAATCACTGGACCAAAGTGTTGAAATTCATGTGGCAAACTTTCTGAAGAAATGTAAATTCTTAACTGTTTAAATCGAAACCCTTGGGATAAGGGCGGAACCACAATGGTTTTTGGATTATAGAACATGGATTTAGAAGTGGTTACTTAAGCATAATAGATGTAGATGTGTCCGGAAAAATAACTTTCTGCTCCATAACTCCAAAGCCATGTTAGACATATTGATATTGAAGAATCTCCGTGGTGTTAAGAGTCAGAGACTCGTAAGTGATATGAATGGTACAAAATGCCACACAGGGACACAATTTTCATTAAAGTATAAATATCTTTAGAACAAACTAAAATGAATCTAAGAACAGCAGGGTTTTTGTAAATCAGATTATCTTAGCCTATCGACCTGTTGTTATACTAGCAATTATTGATATAGAGTTGTTCTTTTTCTAATTTGCCAACAATATCATTAAAATTGATAGGCACGCCCACTCCTATTGATTTACACATATAAGGTTACCAAAATAACCGTGCATGGAATATAAATGGATGTACAATTCCGAATGGAAGTATCATTCCGCGCTTTAACTTTGAGAAAATTGTTTTTCATCACCCTCTTTGATGCATTAATGTATAATATTTAACAAAATGTTTACCTTTCTGATGAACAAATTATTCATAAAAACATTCACTCAATTTGAATAAATTTCTTTATCGACGTAAAATTCCAGATGATCAATCAATCATGAAAGATGAAACTAAGATTTAGATAAATATGTCACATGCAAATAAATATACATGTATTTATCACATCAGTTTACTTCTTTGCTCAGAAGAACGAAATTATTGATTGTTTGTTTAGAGTATCCACATCAACTCAATTTTTTAATGTGTGTCTTGTTTTATTAATTATTCAAGCTTCCAGACTTATTCTTTATCAAAATGCATTAAATTAGACAAAATTTACTCCTTTGAATTAAAAATTATTTATTCTTTATAAAATAATGTGGCATGTCATTAAATTTCTTCAAAATCCGTTAAAACGAACAGCCTTTCCAACAAAAAATAATTCCTCGTTTAAATTATTTCAAATCTACCTGATTATAAAGTTCTGTAGAGAAGAATGAGAATTACGATCAATTTGTGATTTTCAATCTATTGCTTATGAAGTCTGTTGACCTACTTGCTGTCCTGCTCCTGCACTTTGTACAATTTAACTGTCATGTTGTAAATTTTGAATTTACCGGATGGCAGTAAATACAAAACTTTTAACTTGACATAGCCATCGAGAAAGGTTTTCAAAATGACACAAAATAATTTACCAGAACAATATGAATCGACTTATAGCGCAGTTTTGAGTAGTTTGTTTCTCATACCGATGACTGAACTATTTTTGTCCATTTGTTTTTAAAATTGATTTTATATTCTAAATTATTCTTAAATAATATTCATAACCAGCTATTTCTTTAATTTGATACACATGATAAAGAAAACTTCATTTTATCCCACAAGCGACATATGCATGCTTGACTCAAGCTCAAGCGACACATGCATGCTTTGTTTGGGGGTAAACATGTACATTAAAGCAAATAAAAAGACTTTACACAGAAATTTGTAGTTGAATAGAAATATTCTGCATTAAAAAGTTTCCCAGCGTATACAGATGCACGACTGTAGAAAGAAAACTGGGAAAATATATCCTGTTTTATAACCTAGAAATCCAAAAGTACTATCATTTATTTCAGTGACAAGACCAACTGTAGGTTTTGTTGATTTTGCTCTATGTGGTTAATTTAATAGGAAAATAATATATGCTGTAATTAACTGTTACGTCAAGAAACACGAAAATAATTTGCATTAGAAAATTGTTTTTATCGTAATTCGGGATATTCAGGGGAAATTTTCTTAATTAATACAAAAAATGGCAATCTGTGTATTTAAGAATATGTAACAAAAATACTTTGGGTGATGAATTTCATTATGTAATGTAATGTCCATATTTTTCGTGTAGAAGTATTGCTCTCATGTAAATACTTATAAGTTTGAGCAAATTATGTCCATCACAAATGTTAACTCACTGTTAAAACTGTCTTTGTTTGCTGAAAAGATATTGGTCTGCTTTCAGTAATTATTTTCTTATTTGACTCTACTCTTCCTTACTTGACTTTGTATTTTGTATACATGTAAATATGTTCCTGTACCTCATATACCATTGTATGGTCTGAGAGTAATAAACAAACAAACAAACAAATAAATATAAAAAACAAAGATAGCCATGAGCTGATTACACAAAGACACACACAAACACAGAGAGAGAGAGAGAGAGAGAGACTAACTTTAACCTTTGTAACAGGAAAGGAGAAAATGCATGGCTGGACCGGGAACACACACAGTCAGGTGCTCTACCAAGAGAGAGAGAGAGAGAGAGAGAGAGAGAGAGAGAGAGAGAGAGAGAGAGAGTATCTCTAGTCAGGTGCTCTACCAACTGAGCTATCCAGGCCGATATCCACGGCCCTAACCATTACATTCCTCCCTCCTTAAATTGTCTTCGCCCTCGAAGACACAACCCAAGTTCTTATTGCCCCTGGCAGGACTTTCACCTGCAATTCCAGGGGTGGTCAACGGCACCAAATCTGTAACAGGAAAGGAGAAAATGCATGACTGGACCGGGAAACAGAGTCAGGTGCTCTACCAACTGAGCTATCCAGGCCGATATCCACGGCCCTAACCATTACATTCCTCCCTCCTTAAATTGTCTTCGCCCTCGAAGACACAACCCAAGTTCTTATTGCCCCTGGCAGGACTTTCACCTGCAATTCCAGGGGTGGTCTACGGCACCAAATCTGTAACAGGAAAGGAGAAAATGTATGGCTGGACCGGGAATCGAACCCGGGACCCCTGCATCTCTAGTCAGGTGCTCTACCAACTGAGCTATCCAGGCCGATATCCACGGCCCTAACCATTACATTCCTCCCTCCTTAAAGGTCTTTGGCCCTCCAAAGACCCCAACCCAGGCTCATCCCTGGCAGGTCTTTCACCTGTCAATTCCAGGGCATGGCACGGCACCAAATCTGTAACAGGAAAGGAGAAAATGTATGGCTGGACCGGGAATCGAACCCGGGACCCTGCATCTCTAGTCAGGTGCTCTACCGACTGAGCTATCCAGGCCGATATCCACGGCCCTAACCATTACACCTTAAACAGTAGAAAATATGTTTATATCGTTGAATTTATATCACTTGTTAACTGGTGCATTGATAACAGATATCAACTCTTGATAGTTAAGGCATCCATCAAGTTTTCTTTCATGGTGAAAAGTGGATGAGATTGTGCACTAACTTCATAAGAAATTAAAGAAACATTCAAAAGAAACAATACTTCGATAATTACATTAAAACCCTCTCGAGACTACATGTACAGATCAGCAAAGAAAAGCAAACATAATTTTACAAAATCCTGATTAATCTTCAAATAAACACCCGTCCATCTAGAAGTCTTTAAAACGCTAATGATATTAAAACAAAACCTCGAATAAAATAGACGAAGACACATAATGATAACTGCGCATTGTTTTAAAGCATAACACAAAGACAAAAACTTGAACCCATCAAAACAGTCTCAGTGGAAAAATAACGATTGAGTACTTTTAAAAACTCCAACCATGTAAACATCGTTCAAAAAACAAAAACAAAACAAAGTGTTAAGGTGCTTGTCCGCGCTGTATATTTCCTCTATTTGTATGTAAGAGACAGTATTGCATGAACTAGATCTCAATCAATCAACCGCACGGAACATCGATCATCGAGATATTCCGCAATGTGTTGATTTTCAAAATAACTTCTTTTTTAATCAATTTTTTAGATCAAGATTCTTAAAAGTTTATAAACATGACATTAACTGTTTTTTATTGTAGTCAATCTCTTCATAGCTTTTTGACAAATTTGATTTCAGCGCATTTCGTTTATAGTATATATGGGTACAATGCCAAACATAATAAATCCAAACTCTATTATTAACAATTCATTTTACTTGTGAAACTATTTTTTTTTTTTAGAATTGAAAGAATATGAAGGGTCTTGATCAATTTCAAAGAAAAATTTTGGAGCTTTATATTAATATAATTGAAAACAAGAGGCCCATGGATCACAATGCTCATCTACACGTGTAAGTCAACATGACCCTGATGTTCTTCAACAGACGATGTTTATTTTTCTAAAAATATTTTAAATGTAAAACTTGAATCGTTATTGTGACCTCACCCTATCCCTAATTTATAAGTATTTTGATTTTGATAGACAGATGTAGTCCGATTCACGGTCATGATTTTAACAAACTAGAGCCTACGCTACCTCCAGATACTTTCATATCAATATAACTGACGTGGCATTGATGTTTTTTGAGAGAATGATTGTACCTGTGTCAGAATTCTTTTTTTCCTTAAACATCCATATGTTAAACTCTGATAGTGAATTATGGTCCCACCATACCAAAGGGGTCATGATTAGAACAAACTTGAATATACACTATCTGAGGATGTTTCCATATATCAATACAACTAAACATGGCTCTGCTGTTATTGAGAAGATTTTCCCCCTATATTTTCCTATGTGAATTTTTGCCCATCCCCCACTGTTGCTCCAAACATTAATCAGAATAACATTTTGGCACAGTGATTCTTGAGAAAAAGATTTTTAAAAAGATACCACCAAATTTTCATTAATTCTTAACTATCTTCCCTTGAAAGAGGGTGACGTCCTTTATTTGAAAAAAAATATATTTCCTTTACCCAAAAAATTCTTTGTGCCAAGGTTGATTGAAATTGACCAAGTGTTTCTGGAGAAAAAGTTAACCGACGGAGGGACAGACGGTGGACAAAAATGTAAAATGAAAAAAAAGACACTTGAGCAGCATTTGATTTATGTTGTCATCTCTTAAGTATATAAATTTCCTCTTTTGCATGACTGAACAGTCTATATAAAAAATAAATATGCGTAAAAAATGAATATGTACTCTTTATGTACTCTTACCAAACAGATTTTTTTTTTTTAGTTTTTATTAATTTTAATTTTCACTTATAGTACTTTTTCCTCAAGGTAAACAAATTAGGTTGAATTAATGCAGAAATCAGATTAATATATATCTTCTTTCCCTCTGTCATTTAACTGATTTTAGTCTTCATGTCACCCAATCATATCCAATAATGTATGAGGTGTTACAAATATGACAAACAACCGTATTTCCTATAATTATGAAAACGCAGTACCTCATGATTCGTCTGAATTTCAGTTCACATGATCTAAATGAGGATTTATTGTTTGAGATGAAGCTTTTCACACATGCAGCGCAATTTCACATTTTATAAAAAGAAACAAACTGTAGTATATATATCATAGGATGGACATTATTTACATGCAAAATAATTGGTTACTGAATTTTTATTGGTGAATAAGTGGCGTGAGGTGGCTGTACAATTGCTCGACCTTGCGAGTACCAATATTTACCATTTTTAAAGTTTAATGACTTCTTTATAATACAGTTAAAACATTTTCCCATTGATTTAAATTAGTTACTTAAATAAATTAAATCTGAAATTCATGAGATTTTTTCCCAGTATCGGTTTTTGAA
This sequence comes from Saccostrea cuccullata, assembly GCF_032062105.1. Taxonomy (NCBI): domain Eukaryota; kingdom Metazoa; phylum Mollusca; class Bivalvia; order Ostreida; family Ostreidae; genus Saccostrea; species Saccostrea cuccullata. Next base: position 12,596 of record NW_026925063.1, read on the forward strand.
TTGAAACAGGGCAATATCAGCCGAAGTCTTGGAGGTATTCAATATTGCATCAATCTAATGAATTCTACCAAGAACGTAATGGTTTCCTTATTTAGGTTATTATTGAGACTTATAATTTACTTAATTATTAATTAATAATTTTCAATTTTCTGTGAAAAACGGAAACATATTACGTAGCTTCCACTACCCATCATAAATATTACAGCTGAGCAGTTGACAGTCGCATGACCTAAAACCGCGTTTGCTTTCGATATAATAGTGTGAAAGGAAATATTTTTAGTTTACAATGAAGGACATAGATATAACGAAAAGTCAAGACCATAAAATAATACAAAAGAGGAGCAGAGCAAACACGGACCTCTGAAACATCAGAGGTGAGATCAGGCTCTTATTTCGGGACATACTTGTAATATAAACACAGCCTTTAATAAAACGCCAATATTTTGAACGCGACTTTCAGTAGTTTTTCATTGATAATTTACAAACTCTACTGTATAATAAGATTCAATATTAGATTAAGATAGAATTTCATTATGATGACGATTACAAGGCAGTCATGACAACAATCAAAAGACTTTATCATGGCTTCATGTTTAATCATTTGTAATTATTAAATATAAACAATAATGCCATGTGCAAGAAAAACTAGAGGAAAGTCTCCTGGATTGTACATTATAAAACATTGCATTTGATAGCACACCGGGACCTGCATGACTAGATTTACAGAATAAAACATTCATAATAACACATCACCAGTGTGACAGCATACCCTCAACAAAGATTTTAAGAACTGTCCATTATCAGAAAGTATAGGAATGCATAAAAAAGAACTTATGTGATATATTTTCGTTTGCTCTGTACGGATCACAAACAATACCTAGCAACGTTAACAAAAAACATTGCTCTGTTCTCGTTAGAGAAGAATTGTTTGAAAACCTCCTATAGACTAAATATTTCACCATTTCACAGTCTACAGCCTTATCTTTACATTTATGGCACAAGAACAACAACAAAATATTAGCTGACAATGTTCAAGTATTAAACAACTTTCTTGTAAAATTTTTTGTTTGTCAGATATTTATTCTTCTGCATGATTTTATTTTCCTTTCTGAAAGTTATTAATTATAGAATTTCTTTCATTCTTCATTTTGATTACATCATCTTCATTCACTTTATTATCTCCGTTATTTCCATTGTCATCATAGCCTGGGTTAATCTGAGCAATTTTCGTATTTTGGACATCTTTTCCCTTGTACGACAATGAATAAAGCAATCTATCAATGAAGATTTTATCATCCTTTCTGATGTAAGTGAATGTTTTCATACATCTCTTCAGATCGTTTGGTAGGTCCTTATCTGGAATGTCTTCTAGTAAGATGATGATGAGATGTCGTTTTCTTTCAACAATACTTTGCTGAAAAGCTTCTTGAAACTCCCACAAGCAAAAATGACTTTTAAGAAAATTTTCTGAGAGTACAATGACAGTATGACGACTATTCTCAATGCATTTGACGATGTTCTCAAAAATAGTTTTACCTGGAATGAAATCCTTATGGTGCATGCAAAACTTCAACTGTACAAGTCGGTCGTGTTTGTTTTCATCAAAAATATTGCACACCCACTCTTGATCATCATTACTGTAGGAAACAAAGGCATCAAATTCCTTTTCCTCGTATATTTCTGCTGGCTGACACGGAAGCACTACATTAAACCTTGTGTAAAATAAAATTCGGATTTCCCTTCGATACTTAAGTATAACAACAATGAAAATGATGAGGATCAACGACAAGACACTCAAAGCCACAGTGACTGGCATCAACTCGAATTTACAGTTAATATCCCTGGGGGACAGATCTGCCAGACGCCAACCTCGGACATTTTCAGGAGTTTCACACCTCAGATCCCTAAAGTATGCATATCTTTTGTATTTTGCCGAACTCCAATCCGTGTTCTGAATGTACTTCAATACTTCTTTCATTTCATCTGTGCAGGTGCAGTTGAATGGATTACTAGCTATCTTGACAAATATCTTCTCGTTGCGGACTAGTCTTTCAAAATTGCGGACCGTGAGTTGACTGATATTGTTAAAAGTAAAATCAAAAGTTAAGTAGGGTATATGTTGTCCCCATAGTCCTCCATTACTTACTGGGAAAGAAATATCTTGAATAAGGTTGTAGGACATATCAAGATATTCCAATTTTTCAAAGTAAATCCACCAGTTTTTGAATTTCTGTGATATGTAATTCATGAAAGAGTGAGATATATTAAGCAGTTTTAATACTGGAAACTGATTCTGTTCAGTCACTAGAGTCGCATAATACCGAGGTAAACCCGTTGTGACAGAATTCTCGAGTACTTGCAGTTTTTTGAAAACGCACTTGTGTGGAGACAGTCTTGTGTCTATAATGTGTCCGGTAGCGAATCTGGTAAATAGGGTGTAATTCACATCTAGAGTATCGACAATAAATGAAAAGGTTTCGTTTCTTTCAACCTTAACTTTCAATGTTTCTTCGTCACCACAAATTAAGTTTTTCTGCAGCGTCTCAGCCTTTATCTGTATGTTCTTACTTAATGCCTTTACTGAAATCAGTCGTTGTACATTGATTTTCACATATTCCTCCAGTTCGTCTGGATAACTGTCTAAATCAGGATTCTGATAATCTGAAAAATAGTCTACTGCTACACAGTCGCGAATAATAAGTTTGATAATATTTTTTCCTTTTGCGGACAAGGGAAGCGAAATTTTAGCACCATTTTGACAACGTACATCAAAACCATACTTTATATCCTTTGAAAAAATGTGCTGTCTTAGTACTGAAAAATTCCATTTACCAGAGAAGGACGCGTTAATTAGACAAATGTATTGATGAATTGTAAGACTGGCATCCTTTTCCTGTAAAACGCAAAATTCCTCCCAGTTTGGAGGAAGATCGGAGGCAGCTGGAGTGATAGGAGTATCGTTTGTCCCATTCCAATTAGAGAATTCTTCTCCATTTGGAGTATTTGTTGTGGTTCTGGCTAAAGGAACGGTTGAAGTCTTCTCTAATTCTCGCAAATAGCCCTCAGATGTGCTTGCTTGTTCTAAGTCCATAAAACAAATAAAACACATAAAAAGATAAACATATCGAACTGTTTTTAAGATGTCCATGTTCATTGTGCCTCACATTAAAATTCGTCCTCGTCAGTAATTTACAAAGATTTACGTCATGTTTCCGATTTGTTTTTACAAGAAGGATTGTTCTCGTGCACTTGTTACCAACAAATCTCAATATTTGTTCAAAATGTGAACAGGAAACGTCTTTATTTATTGTAATGAATTCAGTCCTCGCTTCGTTTAATTTCAGCACTGACACAGCGTGGTTATTTAATTAGATACTGCATTATCTGTTGCTATTCAGACTACAGGTAAAATCTGGAAAAAGTGACATAAATCAAAATGTATATTTTATTTTCATGGCCAAATCTTAACTGGAGAAACCATGTGTGTTTTTTTTTTAAAAAAGCTTCAAATGGTACAATGTAAACCTTCTTTTCGCATTACTATATACTAGTAATCTCTGTTTTTTTCGGGCACATTGATGAAAATGATCGTCAAAGTCCGATTTGATAAAATAATAAAATAGTAAAACGCAGGTAACATATATAAAAAATGATTCTGCAAATAATCAATGACAAGGTAAGTAAATTTACAAGTTCCATTTTTATTGTAAAAGCAGCTGTCAATGATATCAAAAAGCCTGGACTTAAAGAGGGTGTTGCAGAAACTCGCGATTATTCCCTATATATCGAGAAGGACATTTAAATACCCTCGTTTTGTCTAAATAAGATACAGCTACGTAGAAGACTGTTTACGGTGGGTATTTCCTGCTTGATACAGCAAAACATTCGTCATTTTGCACGAAAGAGGTTGGAACAACAAAAAGCACAATGGCTAAAGCAGCATTTTGAAATATATACACCACATTTGAAAATATTTTTTCATGAAACAAAACTGCGTCCCATAATCACACTGTTGGTTTTACGTCCAAGACATTTGATTTGTTTCATATAAAATCTTGGCTACTAGCTAAGAGACCAAAATTGCAATAACTACAGTTTGTAAATTTTTAAAAAAAAAATATATTATTTAAACAATACAGTAACTTTATTTTCCAAGACAAAACAAATAAAGCACTAGTTTTAAGTCAAAGCATATCAAGGAAAACAATTTAATCCTGCATTTTTAATAAATTATATAGATTAGTTATTACTCAATTAACTTCTTGACATCCATCTCCTACCTCTCTTTCAAAATATATGTAATTTCATTGCACTACAATTACATATGGAAAAAATGCAAAAATGATCCATACCAGGATTCGAACCCATTCTCTGGTAAAAGTACTAGTTGGAAGCCCACCAGCATATCCACTGGACCATTTCGGACACGATGGTTTTATAGTGTTATTTAAAGTTCACATTTTGCATTTCGTTTGGAAAATAATTTTGATTCAATTTTTGCGTTTTTCAAAAATGTGCCTCTTTGAAACAAATATTGGAAATGGCAGTTTTGAAGAAAATTCCTGCCTCTTTGTGTATATATCAAAATTATTTTGTTTCAAGGAGGCACTTTTTCAGAACAATGGGGATTCCCTATCTAAAAAACGGAAAATCTGATATATTTTGACGTAAGACTAATTTTCACATCATTTACTTTCGAAATGGAAGTCAATACACACCTTCCAAATATTGTTTCTCCTTGTGCTTTATATATTGTTGCATTTGAAAAAAATTAATATGAGTTTCTGCAACAAAAAAATTCTTCTTTTAATCTGCAACACATTTAGGGAAAATAACAAAAGAACTGCAACACCCTCTTTATCGTAACGGTTGTGTATAAAGTTGTAAAGAAGTAATTTTTTTAGCTGTTGATTTTGGTAAAATCTTGTGATTTTAAATTATCCAAAAGTTCTTTGGAATTTTTAAGTATCCACATTTGATTTACACCACTCCTTGAATATATTGTACAGAGTACTCTTGAAGTTTCTCCTTCACTACTGTTAATATCTTAGTGAGAAGTAAAGAAAGAGGCTTGGTTGAACATTTACTGGAACCCAATATGTTTCTTTGTAAGGATTCTTATGAAGTTTCGGAATGCAATATATATATGGTAGTTTAAATTCATTTTGGTTCTTTGTGATATTAAAAACATTCAAAACCGACATATGATTTTGATGAATTTCTTCCTTATGGGAACTATGAGTATAAGTTGGATTACCACTTATAGAATTAAGGTAGGATTCTTCTCTGGTTTCTGACCAGATGAAACATTCAAAGTATATTTGCTTATATGTCTTATATATTGAGGTGTAAGGAATTTAAAAGACCATATTTTTCTTTCCTCATCAGAAATATACAACTTTAAATAGAAATGGTAAACTGTTTTGAAAACTAGCAGGGACTATATTTTTGGCGGAATGGTGGCGTATGAAAATATCTTCTTTTCTGCCTCTCAAAATTGTAATAGAACAATGAATTTAGTTATAATTTTTACACAATCGAAGACTTGGAGAAATTTTCAAATGTAAGTTAAATTAATAATGAGGGACTAAACTTTCAAAATATATCAAATAAATATGATTTTTCAAACAAACTAGAACTTTGTTAGCTTTTAAACGCTTCCTATCAAAGTGCAGATTTGAGCCAAAAATCCATAAAAAGTATTTTTTCTCTCTTTAAACGATCAAAACTTTTTGTTTTTGTATCATTTTGTACATTTATAAGACTACTTTATTATATGTGAAAATAAGAAAAAGTTAACTATAGAAAGCATATGAAAATAACAAATATATCCTAAAAATTAAGAAAAACAGAGAAAATTCGGATTAGACAATATCCAGTTAAGTAAAACTATTTATGTAAATTTGGTAATATCATGCTATAGATCCGATATACTAGTAGTTATATGTTTTTATGTAAAAAGAACAATCAATAAACTTTTGAAATAGAAGTAGGTATCACATGATTGGCAACAGTATTTTTTTTATTCTTAATGTCAAGGAAAAATATAATGACCTTGACCTGACCTTGCCTCTAATATAAAACGGTCAAGTTTAATTTCACTGATACTATCACTTACTGACATTGTCTTCTTGATTCTGTGAAAATTTCATTAATTTTTAAATATTAGAAATATGAGAAGAATCCTACCTTAAATCATTTTAATCATTTTATAAAATGAGCCTTCCAAACGTAGACAATGTTATTACCTGCTTTTTCAGCCGGGAGCAGTACATACTGATTATATAATTTACCTAATTCCTTTTTCTGGATTATTGAATACAGAAGGATAGATGGTTTTCATATTGCCCCTCAATCTTTTAATATGCGATTTTAACATGGATCTGATACAATTAATCCATTCTGACAAAGTGACAACGTCTTCTTTTTCATATCTGGCCCATCGCCTGGCGTAATCTTCAACAGAATCCATAGCGTTGAAGGATCAGGGTTTCCTTTATTTATGACCTTTTAAAATAAGTGACCTAAGGTTCTCATTATTAACTATACCGGTATTTACGTCACCTGTAATAACGTGTCAAGCAGGACTATAGTTATAGGGTGAAGAAGAAAATGAATACGATGGAGGATTATGTTTCAGATAAATCTTATCCAATCCTTGGTTAAAGCTTTTATGATTATTAAAATGATATCAAACATTCTAGGGTCCTTGTAGCTCGGTGAATTTTATGGGTTGTTTTCAGATGAACAATTTACAAAAAATCGAGATTTAAATCTTACATACAACTCCCGTATGTATGTAAATAAAATAAATAAAGAAGGATTAGTTTGTAATATGACGTTGTCGTATCTAAATCTATGCAAGTAATACTAATGCCTACACCTTTAATGTCATATTTGCTGTCCGAATCAAAAGGTCTTTTTTCATATTCTGGTCTATTTTTAGGTCACTTAAGCCAAATTTTCTGTTATCTATCGTTGTTGTTGTGAATTTTTTAAATTTTCATTTTATCTCTAAAACCATTAGATTATTTTCAAACGAACTTGCCACAAAACATCCTTTTGTGAAGAAAATCAAGTGCGTCAGAAATCTTTCTAATGAGTAAATTAAAAATTAAGTAAAATTTTAATGGAATCTTTTAAGAAGTTCCGTTTCAAGAATTTCTCGAAAAAACAAAATTAAATTAAATTAAGAAGTTTATTATTATAAAAGATTCCAATTTGTTCAAATCATAACCCAGGGGTGGAATGGGACCACATCAGACCATCAAAATTTAAGATAGGTCTATGTATAAAAAATATTTAAAAATCTTCGTGTCTAGCACAGCAAAGGCTTATTATACATATTTATATGGACGCATACTTATGTAATAATTTAATTAAATTATGACTCCTGTTGGCTCAAGGGGGGGGGCACAATGGGATCGAAGGTTTACATACGTAGAAAAATGTATTACACCTTCTCAAGAATAGCAAAGCCATGATAGGTCATTTTTATAGGACAACACTCTCAGGTGGTATAGATTTTAAATTTGCTCAAAATATATCTTTCAAGTAAAGAGTCCCAGGTTGTGCAGGTTTTTTTTTAAATCTTCAAGACAGGAAAGTCATAATTAATCATATTTATATGAAAGAATTCTCATAGTGCAGATTTAATTTGGTTCCATTCAACCCTAGATGGACTAAACTGCTCAATCAAGGTTTAAAAGAGGAATTTATCGAGAATACAATGTATCTGCTGATATAAAAATTTTCTGATGTATTGAGTATTTCCTTCTTGGCTGATTCCTCAAGTTGCCATTCAACCTCGGATATGATTTGAGGAGAAATGCGCATTAAAGAGTCTGGGGTGGCAGCCATTTTCAGACTATTTCTATCTCCTTTAAAAGAAGAGCTATATATATATATATATATATATATATATATATATATATATATGTATATATTATATATATATATATATATATATATATATATATATATATATATATATATATATATATATATATATATATATATATATATATATATATATATATATATATATATATATATTTAACTAATTTCACCCTTTGCACTGCATAAACTTCAAAAAAACAAATCCCATTTCTTGTCTAACGCTTCTTTGTGTAATTTTGTTAACAATTTCTATCAGTAGTGTTTAAAGCAAAAACCTAGAGTCGGACGTCCAACAAAGTAATAATAAAATTATTTTATTAAACTCACATTTCATGGGAATAATATTTGGAGGCATTGCGAATCAAATTTCAATTACATTGCATACTAGAAAATGGTTGAAAACCGTACTTTTCCAAGTTTAGTATGCAAAGGAAGAGCCTAAATGAATCGTAATTAAACATAAAACGAGGTGTACATGTCAGCGTAGTCAAAATGAGAAAATTGTTTTTCATCTCCCTTTCAGATGCATTGATGTATAATATTGAACAAACCATATACTTATAACGAAAGCTGGAAGATACCAGGTTAAAAAATATCTGGTGGCCGCCACATAAACATGGTGGCTACGAATTTATATGTAGCATCCGTCGGATCTATTTATTTGGCAGTCGCCAGAAAATTAGACTGTAGCTGTCAGATAAATTATTTTATCTACCTTGCACCTACCGGCTTTCTGTAATATTCCTCGTTGATCACTAAAGATATTCACTTATTTTTATCAAATCTCAGAATCTCTGAATTACTTCAAACTACAGATGATCAATCAATCAAGTAAGATAAAACTTAGAATTAGGTATACATGTTACATGCTCATAGTTTGAAAAATAAGTATATATATCATATAACAGATCAGTATATTACGTATTTGCCTAGAGGAAAGAAATTAATAGTATGTTTTTACAGAAACTGAATATTTCCAATAAAGATAGTTTTTAATGTTTACACGTTTTCAAGCATCCACACTTCTTGTTGAGCATAAGGTATCAAATAAGACAACGTTCATGCATATGAATCCTTTATTTACAAAAATACTGAATATATTTCTTACTATTAATAAATGTACAGTCTTTAAATTTTCTCGAAATCCATTAAAACTTAACAGCCTTGCGAGATCTCTCAAATATGCAGAGAGTCATGTATGTATATGCTTAATAGTCAGATAGTCTGGCAAAAAGAAAACACATTTTAACTACATTTATAACTGAACTGATTCTCTTGATCTTGAATAAAAAAAGATAGCTGTCAAACAATATTCAATTTGTAAAAACAGTAGAGTTGCATGTCTGAAGAAGATCAATCTGAGAGAATAAATAGAATTGACACAGCGCAGTTTTGACACTGTAGTTTTTGAAACCGATAACGGTAAAATGCATATCTTTTTGTATGTTTTATTTTTTTTATTTTGATAAATATTACGGAAAAGTCAAAAGCTCACCCAGAAGGTGGAAAAATGCATCCTTGACACACGATATTTTGGTGTATACCTTTACATTGTTGCACTGTGACTACGAATGGATTTGCAGGTAAACAGAAATAATTTGCATACATGTAATTAAGTGTTAACGTGTAAAGAGACAAAATAAATTGCAACCACACCCACACACACAACTCTAGAGACAGTTATTCTGTCTGATTTAAACAATATACATGTAAATTCTAATTATATTCTTGAATTATATCAATTTGTAACTGGTGCATAGATAATAGATAACAGTTAACGACTGTGGAAATAAGCCATCCATCAAATTTTCTTAAACGTATAGTAAATAATGTATTTATTTAGACAGTGCACTCCTTTCTAAATAGGAATTTAAAAATGTCTCTTGCATATTCATAGGAAACATGGGATATAAAGAAACGAATACTCGAAAACTATAATTTTCTCGAGACAATACGTGTACATCAGCAGCAGGTAAAGAAATACACTGAATTGCATGTAAAAGAATACTGATTAATTCTCAGATTTTTTAATCTTTCTAGAGGTCTTTACTAGGTTGATAAATAAAATATCTCCAAGATAAAAAAAAATACACTGTAGGATGAAGGAAACAAAATGATAAGTGCAGATTGTTTCAAAGCACAACGTAACCATGTACATGGACCTAAACACTCGCAGAGAAAAAAGTAAAAAGGACTTTTAAAAAATGAAACAAATGAAAACATCTTTAAAAAAGTTCCTAGGTGCTTGTCAGTGGCGGTGTATAGTTCTCCTATTTGTGTGATAGAGACAGGGACGCCTGATATAGATCTTGGACTATCAATCAACTTAAACTCATGGGACATCAAGCATGGAGATATTCTGCATGATGTTAACTTAAAAAGATAATTTCCTTTTGGAGACCAGTTGTTTTTAATACAAATCAAGATTTAATATATATCTGACATTTTAGCACTCTATTATTGTCAATTTCTACAAAATCATGTTTAGGAATTCAAATGCAGCGCATTTGTACAAAACTATAAGCATTATCTTATCACAATAATGCAATTTACACCGAAATAAAAAAAAATATATGTTTTTCATAATTGAAGGAATTTGAAATTGTACATTTTTTATCAAAATGAAAGATCAAATTTAGAGTTTGATTTCAATATCATTTTAAAAAATCATCGTCAAAAAGAAAGCTGCCAAATTTGAAAAAAAGAAATTGTTCTATAATATGCAGTCACCTTTTAAGGCTTACAATCTTTTGCAAAACTGTACAGTCTAGTATAAGAAAAACGTTTTGATCACAGGGCAGTTTACGGAAACAATATCGAATTTGTTATATTTTATATTAATATAATACAATAATGTATATAAAAAACGTCGTGTACACGAAAAGACTCCAAGCTAAAAGAAATGTTTTTGACTTAAGCATAAAAAATAGCGCATATGATTCCACACCGGGACCTGCATGACTAGATAAAGAGAATTGGACATTTATAAAAACATATATTAAAAATAACTCCATCAAAATTTTATAGATGGTGAAGTTCATTATTAGGACTGCTTAGGGATCCAATAGAAATTAATTTGAGCTACTAGTTACTATGGACTGATCACAGCTACTACTAACAAAAGAAGCTGTCAAGTGCCTAATAAAGAAAAAAAAGGACGACAGAAACAAAACCTAAACACTTATCAATATTTGCTTGCTACTTACCAACTACTGTTAACCAAGAAATATATACAAGAACACATAATCGAAAACGTAAGGAATACATTTTACGAGTCAAAAATCAGTTTTCTCGAGCATGTTTTGATTTACAACAAAACTTCATAATTATAACTTTTTGACATCAGACCTATTTTGGCTAAACATGGCTGTAAGTCTTCTGACCTTTAAAATCTTTGTCGTCTAATATCCTTCGAACTTTACAATGTCTGGAGTTCTGTTTCCACTCGTGATAATGGGACCTTTGACGAATGTCTATGGAAATTATACGGACTTACTTCTCTGACTAAGGATATACAAATTTAATCAGAAAGTAAACAGTCGACAGTCGACATCTTCACATAGTTACAGTCGCCCGCGTGGCACAGTGGGTAGAGCGTCTGCTTTAGAGTCACGAAGTAAGGAGTCGATCCTTACGTCGCGGTTTCGAATCCCACTGTGGGACGTGGAGACTGGTCCATCAGATGAGACAGTATATAACCGAGGTCCCTTGTCGCAGCTGGTGCTGCACGAAGAAGATCCTTCACTGCTCAGTGGCCCTGAGTGCAGAGCATTGGATAAAATTTGTAGCTCTCCAACGGCAAGGGTGGCGTCTCCATATGAGTGAAAAATTCTTGAGAGGGAGTTAAACAACATACAATCAATAAAATTGAATTAATCAATCACACAGTTACATATTTGTCATGGAATGATAAATTAACTTGGTCGAGAAATGGTAAATAATAATGATGTTTGATAGGGGTCCAAAGAACACAAGTGGACTCAGTTCCCCTACAATATACAGGATGATATCTTTTATTCTGCATATTTTGGTACTCCTTAATGAAAATTATTTATTTTAGCATTTCTTTCATTCATTAATTTGATCACGTTCTCTTCTTTTCCTTAATTATCTCTCTTATTTCCATCATAATCATCATCATAATTATAGCCCGGGTTAATCTGAGCAATTTTTGGATATCGGGCTATTTTTGCTTTGTACGACAACGAGTAAAGCAGTCGGTCTGCGAAGATTTTATCATCCTTTCTTATGAAAGTGAATGTTTTCATACATCTCTTCAGATCGTTTGGTAGATTCTTGTCTGGAATGTCTTCCAGTAAGATGATGATGAGATGTCGTTTTCTTTCAACAATACTTTGCTGAAAAGCTTCTTGAAACTCCCACATGCAAAAATTACTTTTAAGAAAATTTTCTGAGAGTACAATGACAGTATGACGACTATTCTCAATGCATTTGACGATGTTCTCAAAAATAGTTTTACCTGGAATGAAATCCTTTTGATGCATACAAAACTTCAAATTTACAAGTCGATCGTGTTTGTTTTCATCAAAAATATTGCACACCCACTCTTGATCATCATTACTGTAGGAAACAAAGGCATCAAATTCTTTATCCTCGTATATTTCTGCTGGCTGACACGGAAGCACTACATTAAACCTTGTGTAAAATAAAATTCGGATTTCCCTTCGATACTTAAGTATAACAACAATGAAAATGATGAGGATCAACGACAAGACACTCAAAGCCACAGTCACTGGCATCAACTCGAATTTACAGTTAATATCCCTGGGGGACAGATCTGCCAGACGCCAACCCCGGACATTTTCAGGAGTTTCACACATCAGATCCCTAAAGTATGCATATCTTTCGTATTTTGCCGAGCTCCAATCCGTGTGCTTAATGTATTTTAATACTTCCTTCATTTCATCTGTGCAGGTGCAATTGAACGGATTGCTAGTTATCTTCATAAATATCTTCTTGTTGCTTACGATTTTTTCAAAATTACGGACTGTAAGTCGAGTAATATTATTAAAAGTATAATCAAATGTTAAGTAAGGTATATGTTGTTCAAATACGCCTTCATTATTTATTGGGAAGAGAATATCCTGAATATGGTTGAAGGACAAATCAAGGTACTCCAATTTTGGGAAGAAAAGCCACCAGTTTTTAAATATTGTTGGTATGTAAATCATGAAAGAGTGAGATATATTAAAAATTTTCAACTCTGGAAACCGAGAAATTTCCGTCAATGATGTAACATAATAGCGAGTTTTTTGAGATACAGAATTTTCGAGTACTTGCAGATTCTTGAATATACACGTTTGTGGCCGAAGACGACTATTCTTCATGTTTCTAGTAGCAATTCTAGTAAAGAATTGTACATTAACTTCCGGGACATCAAAATTAATTGGGAAGGATTCATTTCTTTCAATCTTAACTTTCAATGTTTCTTCGTCACCACAAATTAAGTTTTTCTGCAGGGTCTCATACTTTCTCTGGAGATTCTTAATCAAAGCCTTTGCTGAAATCAGTCGTTGTACATTGATTATCACATATTCTTCCAGTTCGTCCGGATAACTGTCTAAATCAAGATTCTGATAATCTGAAAAATAGTCCACTGCTACACAGTCGCGAACAATAAGTTTGATAATATTCTTTCCTTTTGCAGAATCGGGAAGCGAAATTTTAGCACCATTTTGACAACGTACATCAAAACCATACTTTATATCCTTTGATAAAATGTGCTGCCTTAGTACTGAGAAATTCCATTTACCAGAGACAGACGTGTTGATAAGGCAGATGTATTGATGAATTTTTAGATTCGCATCCTTTTCCTGTAAAACGCAAAATTCCTCCCAGTTTGGAGGAAGATCAGACGCAGCTTGATTGATATGAATACCGTTTGTCCCATTGAATATACTAAATTCTACTGCAGTTGAAGTAATTGTTGTGGTCCTGACAAATGGAACGGTTGAAGTCTCCTGTAATTTTTCCACATAGTGTTCAGATGTGCTTGCATGTTCAAGCTTCATTAAAGAAATAAAAAGATAAATATACCGAATTGATTTTAAGATGCACATGTTTTTCATGTCTTACATCGAAAGTTCATCCTTCTCATTGATTTGAAATAATTTACGCCACTTTTCATATTTGTGTTTCTAAGACGGATATTTTGTTAAGCACTGTTTCCAAACCGGATATTTTATTCAAGCACTTGTTTCCAATACATCTTCTCATTATTTGATCAAAATGTGAAACAGGAAACGTCTTTATTTATTGTAATGAATTAATCCTTGCTTCGCTAAGCCCCACCACTGACACAGCTTTGCTTTTTTTAAATTAGATAATGCATTTTCTGTTGATATTCAGATCGCAGATAACATGATAAAATGACATAAAATTGAATGATTATTTCAATTTTATGGGCAAAACATAATTAGAGTTAGGCCAAAATAAAATTATAGTTTGTTTGGAATTGCCTCCCGCCTCATTGAAATTGCCCCCTCCTGAAAAAAATTTATGGACCAAAAGTAGGAAGAATTTTTTTTTATTGAATCAATTTTTTTTTTGCCCATTACATGTATCACATGCACCATACAAAACACTGAGATATAGTGTCTGATCTATGTAAAAATAGGTTTACTGATTACTGAGATTTTTACCTAAAATTAAAAATTTTTCTTTAATTCAAAAAAAAAAATTTCCCTCCCTCCCTCCTGTATCTGAAACCCTTCAGGCGGCAATTCCAAACAAACAATTTTTTAAGGATGGCCTTAGTAATTTTTAATCAATTTAAAGCTCTCTCTCTCTCAAAATGCACATGTATAAGTGAAGAGATTTTATTACCTTTGTAAGAAAACTCAATTCACTGGGGTCAACAACAAACGTGGTTAAAACATAAATAAAGGCAAAAATGAATATAAATATTTCTAAATATGAGAAAACAAAAAAAAAATATTTCAACAAATATCTTTAAAAACCTGATTGGATCTGACTTAATATTTTACAATGTAGTAGTCTAGTAATGAAGACGATATGCTTGGGTGCCTTTGTGTCTTTGAAAGTATTCTAAATGTCAAAATGTTTTCACTGATATGGTGTCATGTGTTATATTTTGATATTTTTATAGAATTACTTAAAAATAGTGGGAAATAATTAATGAAATGCCAATATGCTAAATTTCCTTATATTTACTGTAAAATTATCTATAATCACTTGAAAACATTTTTAACTAAGAATAAAGTCTAAGTTATAGATTTTCTTGAAACTAGACACTTACACACATTGCTCTTAAAAGGAATTGCGTTAGTACTTCTTCATGCCGATCCTTTTTATTGGTAATAGTACAATATTAGATGTCACTCAGATCAGGCTTAAACATTTTTCTGAAAAAATATTCAAGTACATGCATAATCGAATGCCATGATTTTACTGTAAATAGCAGAACTATTCGTTGGAGACCATAATTCCTTTCTTTCTTGTATAATACCCACTCCATCTTGCGATGAAAGACATCAATGTCAATAAATACTTACATTTCATTTAATTAGATAAAAATTTCTCACAAATTTTGTACGACTGGTTTCGATTATAACAATTTTTCGAATGACGTTCAACAATATACACCTATCCACACTTATCCAGTGGTTGTGAGTGGGATAGCTCTTTTATCAAACCCGCGACAGGGAACTATTTTTCCTAAAAATTTCAATTTAAAACTTGGAGTCCTTATTGTTGCCCCGACCAACCCCTTAGGGTTATTATTTGAATAATTAAGAATCTACACCACTTCTACATAAATCCTTGGTTTTCGGGCCCAGTGGTTCTTGAGAAGATTTTAACGATTTTCTACATATCTGAATGTAAAATTTGAATTCTCTATTGTGACCCCGCCTTAACCCCAAGAATCTTGATTTGAACAATGTAGAATCTATTCTACCCCAGGGTACTTAGGTTTCAGTTTATCTGGCCCAGTGGTTCATGAGAAGCGGATTTCCTAATATTTTTTCAAATATTTCCATGTTAAACTTGGATTCCCTATCGTGGCCCTTTCTACCCCGGGGTCGTGATTTGAACAATGTAGAATCTAAATTGTCCCAGGATGTTTTCATTTAAATTTCAATTTTTCTAACTCGGTAATTTTTGAGCAGATTTTTTAATGACTTACCCTATTTTCTGTCTTTTCTTGTTTATTTCCCCCTTGTAAGGAGGCTTGTCCCCAAGGATAATTTGTACCCAATTTAGTTAAATTATCCCTGTGGTTCTTAGGGAAAAGTAAATAAATTTACAGATGGACGGGTGGACAGACGAAGGGACAACGGACAGCGGATAATCAGAAAAGCTCACTTGATCTTTCAGTTCAGGTGAGCTAAAGACTATTCTTTAAATTTAATTTTCACAAAAGATGCCTTAGCGTTATTCAACACTTTTAATTAAGGATTTAACGAATAATTATTTTATCAAGAGTTTCTGTTTTTTATCCGATAATGTTAATTCGGCCATTGACACCATCTTTTCTATTTGCATCGTTACCTTCGTGCTGCTCGCCAAGGTTATCGAATCCATGGTTGACATGTACATTGTTTTTGTGTTTCCCTACTCTTACTTTAAATGAGAGGGAGTACAGCAGTCGGTCTACAAAAATCTTATCGTCTTTTTTAATATAAGTGAATGTTTTCATACATCTCCTCAGATCGTTTGGTAGATCTTTATCTGGAATGTCTTCCAGTAGGATGATGACAAGATGTCGTTTTCTTTCAACAATACTTTGCTGAAAAGCCTCCTGAAATTCCCACAAGCAAAACTGGCTGCTAAGAAAATTCCGTGAAAGAACAATGACAGTATGACGACTATTCTCGATGCATTTGACGATGTTCTCAAAAATAGTTTTTCCCGGAACAAAATCCTTATGATGCATGCAAAACTTTAAATGTTCAAGTCGGTCGTGTTTGTTTTCATCAAAAATATTGTACACCCACTCTTGATCATCGTTACTGTAAGAAACAAAGGCATCAAATTCTTTATCCTCGTACAATTCTGCAAGTTGACATGGAAGCACTATATTGAACCTAGTGTAAAATAAAATTCGGATTTCCCTTCGATACTTAAGTATAACGACAATAAAAATTATAAGAAAAAGCAAAAGGACACTTAAAGCGACAGTGACTGGCATCAGCTCGAATTCACAGTTAATCTCCCTAAATGTCAGATCTGCGAGACGCCGTCCTCGAACATATTCAGGATATTCACACTTCAGAGCCCTAAGGTATGAGTATTGATGGTACTTCGACGAACTCCAGTCTATTTCTTTGATATATTTTAAAAGTTCTTTCATTTCATCTGTGCAGGAACAATTGATGGGATTGTGGTCTATTTTCACGAATATTTTCTCGTTTGAAATTATTCTTTCAAATTTGCGGACAGAAACTCTACTTATGTTGTTGTGTGAAAAATCAAATGTTAAGATTGGTACTGTTTTGTCCCATATTCTTTCATTATCCAATGGGAAAATTACATCTTGTATGAAATTGTAAGACATATCGAGATACTCTAATTTCTTGAAGTAAATCCACCAGTTTTTTAATTGCCCCGGTATGTAATAAAGGTCTGAATTGGACATATTCAACACTCTAAGCTCAGGAAATACATTCTGTTCAGTCAATTCTGATGCATAGTACCTATTTTTCGTTGATGTGACTGAAAGATTAAGAATTCGTAGATTTTTGTAGAAACACTTGTGTGGCGACACCCTTTTATCTATTATATTGTCTGCAGCAACTTTGCCAAACATTTCAGTTGCCTCGTCTTGGTTGATAAAATCATGAATAAATTGAAAAGTTTCATTTTGTTCTGTTTTTATAGTCAACGTTTCATCATCTCCACAAACAACATTTTTGGGAAGGTCTGCTGACTTGATTTGAAGACTGTCTAACATTGATTTTACGCCTATCACACGTACGACATTGATCAGAACATATTCCTCTAGTTCGTCTGGTAAAAGATCTAAATCCGAGTTTTTATAGTCAGCATAATAGTCGTCTGCTACACAGTCTCTCACATACAGTTTGATGATATTCTTTGCTTTTCCAGGCACTGGGAGGGATATTTTAGCCCCGTTATGACAATGTACATTAAAACTGTACTTTACATCTTTCCTTAGAATATATTGTCGTAGTTCAGAGAAATTCCATTTACCCGAAGAGGAGTCGTCTATGTAACAATGGTAAGAGTAAAGGAGCTGGTTTGTTTCCTCCAAAGTGCAGAATTCCTCCCAGAAAGGTGGAAGTAAAGAGCTTTCTGTATCCGAAGTATTAAAATCTGTTCCATTTATTTCAGTTAAAGTAAAAGAATTCCAGTTGCTGACAGTTGGTAACGTCGAATTGTCATTTAACTGCGATTGAGACCGCCCAGTTGTGGTTAATTTGGAAATTATAATTAAATACATTGATAGAGTCGAACTTAATATTCCCATATTCACTTTTTTCACACAAATATGGAAGGAAATCAAAATCCTTTGAAGAGAATTTGGAGGAGAAGATGTTTTCAATGCTCTTCAAGACATCTTCTGAATTACTAATTGTCTGCATTTGAAGGAAAACGTGGCATTCTCCTTCACCTCCTCAAGGGGACATGTATATTTGGACTTGTGCAGGAAATGTCCCTCGACAGAGTAATTAGGTCGTAGTAACGCTTGAGTGATTTTATATAAAAACATAATATTAAGTGTGTCTTAATCATCATTTGAGACACGATCATCAATTAATTAAAAAATAAATTAGATAAATTAAGAACGAATTGTTTTTATCATGCTCTGTTTAGCAGTGGATATTAGAGTTGAGGAGAATGTCTCTTATTTCATACACCTCTCCATTAAAATTCTGAACACTCTTTTAATATTCTGAATATTAAAATTATCAGAAATAATATTTGTGCAATGAATAGCACATGGGAAAAATAAATTTTAACTTATGCATTAAAGTTTTTGTTCTCACGATTTCTTTATCCGAATGGGTTTTTCTTTAGCTATGAAGTGTTAAATTAAAATACTCCCTCCTCGAGGATACTTGTTCGGTACCTATCCATTTATGAGTATAAAGAAAAACGAAATAAAATTTGCAAACATGTATATAAAAAAGACATCACTCTTTCAAGTCTTTCAGGGACGTAAATTTAAAGAGTTCAATCGGTCCCCTTCGTAAAATCAGCAGGGATATTCAACATATGTGATATGTGCAGTCTTCAGACTCCAAGTTTTGTTGTAAACTAATACATGTAGTTCATACTTAAAAAAATTAAAATAATGTAGTTTCTATTGGAGATATACCCCGGTATTTAAAGAATATTCTGATCCCGTGTCTTCTATTTGAAAATGTTCTTTGAAAAACTGCAAAACCCGTGACGTTTTAATTATTAACACTTCTCTTATTAGTGTTCTAACTGAAGATAGCTTTTGTACCGAAACCTGGGAAATCTGGACTGCAATCCTTCTAATGTTGTCTACGGAATAGAATGTCATCTTTGTGGACTGATTTATATTGATGAAACTTAACAAAAAAGGTCAGGCATAGATTTCAAATTAACGAGGGCCAGGAGCTTATTTTTACTTATATTAATCTGGTCAAACTATTTTATCAATAAAAGTTAGATTTACCATCGTACAAATAGTAAATCATTGAGTACACCTTTCCGTAGACAATGAGAAGAAAACTAGGCACTACCTTTCCCTAATGACGCAATGACAATGTTGATGGAGTTGGGAATCTTTTCAGCCCACAGTGTAGAAATGTAAATCTTGTGGGACTTTTTAGCCGCAAGTGTATTCATGGGCATTGGACTTGCAATAAACCTTTTATACACGATGTATCCTTTGATTCATTACAACGTTATATGTATTGATTTTTAAGCAAATTTGCACCAAACTAACGTCTATTACTCTGTTCCTTTAAAACTGTAAATAGTTTTCACAAAAAAGTTGAGGAAAGTCCATTTTAAGTTTCCCCAATACCAGAATACATGCTGTGGTTATGGATGTAGCAAATCATAGTTTTTTTGTTTGTTCGTTTTGTTTTTTGTTTGTTTTTTTTACCGGAGAGGACTTGTATAGGCTATGCCTGTAGCCCATCGCATTTATGTTTCAGAACCAGTAATAATATATATATAAATAATAATGATTTTTTTAACGGCTACGTTTTACGGAAGAAATTAATTTAAGTCAACCCTTCATTTTCCTTAAACTTTATTATGGGAATTGAAAAAAAAAATCCTGTCAGTTTTGAATATGTTTGATATTCCAAACAACAAAAATGATTTTAAACTGCTACTATTGGATTCCAAAACTTCATAAAAATCCTTAAAAACAAAGATACATAGCGACCTCTGGTAAATATTCTACCAGGTATTTTTCTTTACTCCTCGCTAAAATTTTAACAGCAGTGAAGGAGAAACTTCAGGAGTACTATGCAACAATATATTTGATAATTGGTGTAAATCAGATGATGCGGATACTTAAGAAATTCTAAGGGCTGTTTGGAGATTTTTTCAAGAAACATCAAAGCTTTATGGAAACTGTGATGAAAAACTTCAATCTCAACTTCCCTTACTTAAGCAGCAGTATATCCTTATTACCTCCATACAGGGTTTATATCTCTCAAGTTGACAAAAAATGAATATCAACAGTGTCGTTTAAAGTCATTATTCCCTAAGTTCCATGGTCGATACAATGACATCGTCAGCAAATGCAATTTTTCATTAAGTCGAATGCTGCCTGATGTTTTCCAATAGTAAGGACAATTTTTACACACTGAATAGTTGACGAATATTCCTGTTATTTCCCGATTATGACAAGGAGCACACAGCGGGTAGGATCTATATAAAAAAGGTGTTTTCACAACTTTCAGCAAAGAATTAAAATAATGTATGAGCACAACCCTCTATCCAAAAATCAAAGCATGTTTTTTTATGATCTTCACAGAAACATCTTTCATTATGTAATTGCCTTTATTTTGGATCGGAGATTGTTCTCTTTATGAAATGTTGAAGAAATGCTTCACTTTTTGGCAATTTTTGAAGGAATTTACTGAAAAATGACGCCTATTATTACGTCATAATACATTGACTAGAAAGAAAATGACGTCATGTTCAATAGACACATGGTCACCAATGATCCAAGAAATAAATACTGCATTGTCATCCAAAAACGAGCAGTTGTGATTCTTCAGAAATTCACAGGGCCAAAAAAGCCCTATGTGGCTCATGTTGAGTGAGGGTGCAAACAAGTCTCAATCATCCTCAGGAACAAATAAAGCAGATGAAGCAAATACAGACCCTTGTTATCTCAAAGATAGGGTTAGTTGGACTCTGTTTGGCCCTGAGCTTCCTCTATAATAATTATACAATACTGATTTTGTGCATACCATTGTTAAAACGTTTAAAGAAAGATAATGCATTTTATTATAAAGTCTTACTGACATGATGAATGTACGATTTCTCGACGATGATTAAGTGCCCTTATTTTCAGTATTTCTCTCTATTTTTGCAATTGAGAATTATAAAAAAATTATATAAAAAGAAAACAAAACATTTTAAAATGTTGCCATAGCTTTCAGTCAAGATTTTTATCAGAAGTTGGTCATATTGCTCTAACCTTTTCCTCTAATTTTTCAACACTTAAATTGCTTCTTGTGTGTCTAAAATGTTTCAGAATATATGTATACACTTTAAGAGATAATCAGTAATTTATATGCACAATTGATGGAACATATATTTAGCAAGTCGTACGTTTGTTTATTGTTGTTTCCCTTTAAGTAGTAGGATTTCAAGACGATATCGATCTGTAGGAAAACAAGTATCAGATGGAATGGGTCTAAACCAATGAAAACTGAAAAAGAATAATTCTATGCAATTTAGTGTAAAAACAAATTTTTACTTTTAGGTATGTTAAAAACAAGGAACAGCAAGTCTAGATCAAGATAGATAGAAATATCTTTACAGTAAAACTCGGTTATAGCGAAGTGCTGGAGACCTGTGAATTTAATTCGCTATATCCGTAATTCGTTATATCCGTATAACGAATTCGCATAACCATACTAGTATATAGCGAATTCGCTTTATGCATGTTTTCCTTCAAGTATTACTACCAAATATGTTAGGAAAGTAAATATCAGGAAGAAAACCTTCGATAACCAAAGTTTTATTTCGAATTGAATTTTTATATACATTCTTAAATAAAATAAAGTCAAGTCAATTTATCAAATTTTGAGATCCTTGAAAGTTCGTTATAAAAGATGTAAATTTCATTATATTTTTCCTCAGCAGGACTCAAAATCAGTTCTTTATATCCGTAAATTCGTTATATCAGAGTTCGTTATAACCGTAAAATTTTACAAAGATTTGTTAAGAATTTAGTCGGGGACCCAGAAAAACTTCGCTATATCCGTGAATTCGCTATATCCGTGTTCGTACTAAACGAGATTTACTGTATTAACCATTTTGGAGAGGATAAAGTACATGTAAATGTCAAATACCATATAAGATTTATCTATTAAAGTGAGCAAAATGTTAATATAAAATTTTTTAAATTGTGAAACACGACAACATTTTTACATTTAAACATGTTAAATACAATTAAACTGAAATATATATTTGATAAGCTGATGTACTAGTGTTAGAAATGATCTTGAATATATTTGATTAACTGATAGTACTGTTGGTTGAAATGATGTTCCCTATGAAATATTTTAAAATTGATGTGAATATTTTGGTTAACTATGGAACCGTTTTATGTAAATAATGAACAGAGTATGTGTTGTGATGTTACTTTTTTTTAAATGCTGGTGCTTTGTCTTCCAAGCTAACATTTTGTTTCATTAGCTCATTCGTCTTTTTATACTAAAAGTGTTCCATTATTAGTTAATAATGCTTCGTCACGATGAATCGAAAGGTTCAGATAAAAACCCGTGATCAAATTAATTTATAAAAGCAATACAAATTCGCATAAAACACGGATCGACCTGCGTATTTTCCATAGATGATATCAATTTATATAATTTTGACATTAATGAAACATTGAGATAACGAACAGTAAAGATCAAAAGGCCATAAAACAATACAAAATAGGAGCAGAGCAAATACGGACCTCAAAAGCATCAGAGGTGGGATCAAGTGCCATGAAGGAGCGAGCATCCCCTGTTGACGGGTCACACCCGCCCGCTGTGTGCTCCTTGTCATGATCGGGAAATAACCGGAAAATCCGTCGTAAATTAAGTGTGTAAATAATGAAGTAACAATAAGTATGAAAAACGTCAGTCAGAATTTGACTCAATGATAAATTGAAAAGGTCATTGTATCGACCATAGAACTTACGAAATGATTACTTTAAACGAGACTTCTGAAATTTTTGTTTCATTAACTTGTTTGTCAATAGTTTACCTCGTTTTAGAAATTGTTCATACGTAGAGCATGCTCTTGCGTATCGAATCAACCAAGATATAATAACTCCGTATGCAGGTGACGAAGGTATACTGCTGCATAAGTAAGGGAAGTTGACGATAGAAAAGTTAAAGTCATCACGTTTATCATTGAGGTTGGTTGTTAGATTACCATTAATGTCTTTTTAATAATAAATAAAAAATATCCAAATACGAAACAGATGTGTCAAACTTTGTGGTTTATTTTATCTCGAGTTCACAAGAATATATCGTATCGACATAAGAATGGAAATTAGCATTGTTAATTGTCAATACGTCGTCGATATATCTAAATGTCGAGTTGAAAGCTACAGCAAGTGTTTCCTTCTTTTCACGCATAAGATTTTGCATAAATTCTGTTTCATATGAGTACAAATTTTACAACCAAAAGATTTTGAACAACAAGAAAGGGCCATGCATTAATAAATATTATTACAGTGTATTATTGATTATCAAATGATATCATACTCTTTTTTTTCAGAGTGAAGTCTAACTACATGTAACTCGATACTGAATTTCGAGATAATGTATTCAAGGATTTAAATATCAAATTATCTCACAAAATCTTTACAATATACTATATTTATCCTCATTTATACTAATGTATAATAATTATTGACTCGCATTATTTGTTCTTTTGTAATATTATACTTTCATGTAAATTGTGAATCTAGTAAAACCATTTGTTTAAAAAAAACACATAGCTGAATAATGAAGCCACGCCCTCAGCGTAGCAACAGTCAACAGTTTTGAACGTTATGAAATGCGCGCACTTCACTGTTATATGTATAAAACATTCAGTATAATATAATAAAATTTTCAAATCAAAACAACTTTGTTAGTTTTTGACATAATATAGGGATTGACCTTGTCAAAAAACCAGATAGTCAAGAAAATAATACTTAACATGTCAAAAATCACTATCTGTGTTCATCTTGCCAGTGACAGTTTGAAAGCTAATTGATAAATGTAAGAAAAACACACAGTTACGAGGGGTTATCAAAAAGTTCGTGAACTGAGGCTATAAAATTAGTACTATGTAGTCTGTGCTTTCAAAATTTATATGGAACATAAAACAACACAAAATAAAGAAATGTTAAAATTTTATTGCCAAATTATAATAAAATGAGAAAAAAAATTGTTTCTTAAATTTTATATTAATAAACCCGCCTTGTTTTTATGACTTTACAATGTCATTAAAATTGCCTTCAATTAATATATATTCCAGATGAATTAATACACTGGAGAGAATTTTTTTGCGGTTTATGGAAAACATATTTTTCACATGTGCAAATCGACATTAACTGTGTATCCCTTTACTCTCTGAATTTATTTTGACATTAAAAGACAAGTACTGTGGATGCATATTATTTCTCTGTAGCCAGTTTCAACATATTTTAGGTCTATACTATTTTTTTCGGGGGCAAAACTTTATATAATGTTGGAAACGGAAACCCCTCCCCCTTTTGACATCATTTTCAAGACCTTATTTGTTTGGACATTCAGTGTAAAATTTACGATAAAATTTCATAGAACTTCTAGAATGAAGTGAAAATTTCATATTTTATAGAACAATTGTGTCCCGACACATACCTGAATTAACAGATTTTTGGATGTCAAATAAAAAAAAATGAGTTTCTCTCTGTTACACATATGAAAAATTATGTTTTGCTTACAAAAACATTACTAATTTATTGAAAAATAAAATTCATGATTTGTGGTTTATTGTTTGGATAGAAAATATGATGCTAAGTAGATATTTCAAAATTCATTGATGTACCTTGAGCGGTTTTAATTTTATGGCGCTAGTCCACGAACTTTTTGATAACCCCTCGTATAGACTTCGTGGCAAGTTAAAATTTTATTGGAGAAAAAAAATTGTAACTTAAATTTTATATTAATATAAAGCTGTAAAATTGCATACAGTGTGTATATTCTTTACGGTTTATGGAAAACATATATGTAGATGGCGCTTAATTTGGTGGGGGAAAAAGTTAAGTAGTTATGGTATTTTACATTTCGTATTGAACATTAATTAATGGGTCTCTTAATGCCTAAAAAAATAAATCCAAATGAAAAATTATGTTTTGCCGTAAAATACCAAGGAACTACTGGTATTATTTAAGTTACATTACGTTATATTTTCGGAGCGTTGTAAAACCGCATCTTTCTGTTTGACTGTTCTTTTTGTTTTTAAGGGTTATTTACTTATTTATTTAGTTCTGTGTCTTCTGCTTTCTTACGTATAACCTTACTAGAGAGATTCATTGAATTTTTTTTTTGGAAACCCCAAAACCTTAAATTGACATTCATCACGCTTTTACAAATAAGAGTGTTGGCATTTATCACGACATGCTTCTTAAGTTTATTTGGTAAATGGCTGCAAAGTAATCAATGACAATGCAGTTATGGACGTATATATGTAGAAATTAACACAAATGACAAATTAATCCTGTAAAGCATTTCATATCAAGACTGTATTTTGAATACCGTTTTCAAATATCATTTAAATTATACATTATTAAGAATTATGCCTTATTTGAAAAAAAAGTGCAATGCAACAATAATGAAGCTTTTACATTTAAAATTATCTTAGCCGGGTTTGCAAGAAAAAAATGAGAATTATGCCTTATTTGAAAAAAATGCAATGCAACAATAATGAAGTTTTACATTTTAAAAAATCTTATTTAAGAAAAAATGAAGATACCGAACAGAGGTCAATAAAGGAAATAAAACAAAAAAATCCACAAACATATAAATTTGTAAACAGCACATAAAACCCTCGAAAGTGGCACACAATTGGTTTGAAACGCTTCAGCCAAAATACATGCATCTATAATAGACTGTATTTGTTAAGTTAATATGAATATATAAACGACCGTGAAATATGGAGATAACGTACAGTCATCAAGTTCAAAGGTTAACTGAAACAATACAAAACAAGAGTAGAGCAAGTACGGACCTCTAAAAACATAAAAGTGGGGCAGAAACCATAATTGTACGAAATGTGGACTTGAAACGAGTTAGCTAAAATCCCTGTTAAATCAACTTATCTCTCAGTAGCTTTTCTCTGCTCAAAATGACTCGTAGTTAGAGCATTTCCTGGAGTATCGAATAAAATGTTAAATGTAAACATCATCTCAGGTGACAGCGGAATTTTTATACATAAATAGGGTTGAAAATGGAAGGTATCTTGTTTTTCATAAAATTTAGTTGAGATATATCTAGTCGAGATAGGACTGGAAATAACTATTGTTAATTGATAAAAAGACGTTAATATAAATCTAGACGTCGAGTTGAAGCCACATATACCATTATCATAATGATACTTTTACCGGATTCCTGAACTTCATAAAATTCTTACTAACAAACACATATTTTGACATAGGTCGAAAGGCATATTTTATTTTAATATTCAAATGCTTCAGTTACGTATATACATCACAATTATGGTTAAAACGTCTTTCATTAACACCTATAACAATGTATCCATCTTACTTTCTTTATTTGTAAAATAAAAGGTTGAAAGGAATAAAACAAACTAAAATCGTCCGTCCCCGGCAGTTCATTATCAGCGTGTTTCACATCGACATGCATTGTCGCACAAGTTTTTGTTCCAGACAGACAATAAAATGTTTCTACGAGCCTTTTTGTCAGTCATCCTTGCACTGCCAGGAACTCTGAATCAAAATTTTGCCGTGGGAGCCCTGGCCAAATTCATTCGATATTTAAAAAAAAATCTTTTCTCATCGGGAAGTACCAATCAAATTAAAGTTTTCAGATAAAGCTAGGTGATGTCAACAGAAAGTACTTACTATTTATTTGACACCTCAAATGCACTTATTTATTATAGAAAACTTAACGTGATTGGTTGAGAAATAAGTCAAGATTTGGATTTTTCCTGACATTCTTCGCTAGTCAGCCAATAAATAATTGAATGAAATTGGCGAGGGGTCCCAAGGTCGTGTGCTGATAAAGGACCCCTGGCATTGCGAATATGTTGCCAGAGTCCGTGAATACACTCAAGTTTTAGGTATCATGGGTATTTTTTTCCCCAATTTTTATGCTTACTGTTGCTCCTCATTAGTGAATTTCTCATTAAGATGGTGTGACTGTCATTGTTAAGTACGCGTAGCTATAAATTTGCATTTTAATTTCAGGTGAAAAAGAATGAGTGTCACGTAACAAGTACATAATTTACATGACCTGAACATAAAGAGGTCTAAAGAACAAAGACAGAA
Source organism: Saccostrea cuccullata (assembly GCF_032062105.1). Taxonomy (NCBI): domain Eukaryota; kingdom Metazoa; phylum Mollusca; class Bivalvia; order Ostreida; family Ostreidae; genus Saccostrea; species Saccostrea cuccullata. The sequence goes on from NW_026925063.1 coordinate 40,200, forward strand.
AAATTAAAGATGTACTTTTCAAGACTGATGAGATGAATAAACAATAGCTATTTAAATGCCCCTATCTACATCGTGTGAATTAATCTGAATCTTCTATTTAAAATTTTTTTTTAAAAAATTATATATTTTCTTTATTTTAGCATGAACATGTAAGAGAATATACAAGATACAAAGCAATCAAGTCCCTGCATCTAAAGAAATTTTCTAGGAATTCTAACCACACTTTCATAGATTTCATTTTGGTTTTCCCACTAAATAATGGGACACCTTAAATTCCTAATCAAAAGTTGTCAAAATAAGGCTTAACCAAATATGAAATTACAATTGGGTTGTCCCAGTTAAATATTTTAATGCAATCTTCTTGTTTTTTCTTTTAAAGTGTGTTGTATTTGTATTGTTTTAATAAATAGCGCAATTTATTTCATAAAATCTCTTGTCAATTTATGAATTACATCTAGCAATAATGAAAGATAGTTAAGCTAATACTTAATTACTTTTACTTTTTGCAATTTTTTATAATTCCTTATATATATTTTTTTTTACATCATTTGAACACTTGTTAGTAATGGTTTTTTTTTAGAGATTTCAAAAACCTCGCTCGTTTAATTAAATCAAACATTTTGTTAATTCATTATCGATATAATGACCTTGATAACAGATAGAGCCTACTAGTATCATCGGCTGAATGCTACCGATTGTTAGGTCTGTGTTTTTATGTTTAATTTGACTATCATGGTTTGTTCCATCTTCCTTAACAAATATAAAGAATCTGGGGGGATTAGGCGAGTCATATGCCTACGCGAGGGCAGGTAAAATATCAAATTTAAGAATTCTTACAATTCCAATTTTTGTTAAATTTGAGAGTTATTTATAATCCTCTGCATACAGTAAAGATAAAACCTGAATCAAATGACTTAGAAATTGATTGTAATTAACCCACCAAAATGGTAACATTCGTAAAAATGATAGAAACTGAATGTTAAAACTGTGTTTTTTATATAAAAGTTGTACCATTTTTCTGTAAAGAAATATTGAAAGGGAATAAGGTATCTATCACCATTTTCAGAAACCAAATATGAAATTCAAAAACTCTAAGTCCAATTGTGTGTTTGTCCTCGTATATATAGAACTGTTTGTTATTTTAAGGTAATATTTTAATGCAACCATATCATTTGTTGTTTCACAATTTTAAAAAGTGTGTTGAATATTAAAAACAAAGTGAAAAAATAAGATAATATTTTTTTTTAGAGTCTATTAATATATTTCCTATAATAAACAAGTTTTCAAGATATATAACATTTTGAATGCATTCAGTTCAAGACTACATTGCACAGTTGAAATGTAAACAATCATGGGTAGACCATCAGGGTATGGCTATTCCGTATGCAAAAACAGTTACATTGTAAAAGGAAAGTCTCCCAAGCTAGAACAATACTTAGCATTACTTGTAACAATAACCGTAAAGTTTAAAAATGTAGATATTGTCATTTGGACAGTGCTGTACAAAGTTTAAATGTTTTTAAAAAACTATTCCGATATGCTTACAGAGCGACAAAATCCGTGTGGGCATATAACACGCTTTATTCTTTACTGTAGTTTTTTAATCTGTCTTTTATGCTCTTTCAGATTTGTAACACTGGTCAGAGACCAGAAGAGCTTATGCGAGTAATGCGTCCGGCGTCCGTCCGTCTGTCTGTCTGTCTGTCCGTTAATTAAACATTTTTTCAACTCCTCCTACAATTTTTTGTTAATTAGAATAGTGCATCGGTTTTTGATTTTGATGAACGGTGTTGCCATGGTTACTGAAAATAGAATTTTCTGTGAAATTCCTTAAAAACGCCACTCCTTCTAAAGTTTTTGTCTGATTTCAATATAACTTGGCAGACAAGTAGACTACACTAAGATACATAGAATAGTGCATCGGTTTTTGATTTCGGTAAACGGTGTTGCCATGGTTACTAAAAATAGAATTTTCTGTAAAATTCCTTAAAAACGCTACTCCTTCTACAGTTTTGGTCTGATTTCAATATAATGGCACAAATTTACATAGAATAGTTCATCGGTTTTTGATTTCGATGAACGGTGTTGCCATGGTTACTAAAAATAGAATTTTCTGTGAAATTCCTTAAAAACGCTACTCCTTCTACAGTTTTTGTCTGATTTCAGTATAACTTGGTACACAAGTAGACTACACTAAGATACATAGAATAGTGCATCGGTTTTTGATTTCCATGAATGGTGTTGCCATGGTTACAAAAAATAGAAATTTCTGTGAAATTCCTTTAAAACGCTACTCCTTCTACAGTTTTTGGTCTGATTTCAAAATAAGTTGGCGCACAAGTAGACTACACAAAGATACATAAAATAGTGCAATGGTTTTTGATAAGTACAAACCAGTAGAGCTACAGTCTCGACAGAGACTTCTGGTTTTTTTTTTATAGATTTTTGTATAGATCGATTACTGTTCGTTATTTCAACTTTTATGAAAGTTTTGAATTTTTTTTTTTTTTGAAAATGTATATTTGAGAAAAACAATATTTGGGTTTTCTGTTTCTTTAAATGTATACCTATTCTTAAAATACCTAAGTGGACACCACATAAATAAACTGCATCCGTATATTACATAAATATTCCATATATAGAGGTGGTAAAAAAGATATCTATAGTTAATTAAAGACAATTAATATAAAAGGTTCTGTTCATGCATTTTTTTATTCCTAGGTGCTTCTTGTCTAAAAATGTAAGATTGAATTAAACATTCTGAAATCATTTCGAAAACTTGGTGTTTTCATTGATTTGAAAAGTACAAAACACAAGTACAATGAAAGAATTAAAGACATCACTGTTCGATAAATCAGCAATTCTCCTTTAGTTTAATAACTGAATTTGAGTCTACATTTAATCTCGATAAGCAAGAAATTCGAATTTTTCGATAATTGATTAAAATAATTAGAATGAAGATGAGAAGGACAAATGAGAGCACACTTAAAGCTATAATAACTGGCATAAAATCGAATCCACAGCTTATATCTTCAAGATGTAAGTCTCGTAATCTCCGGCCTCTGACATCTTTGGGATAATAGCACTCCAGATCTCTGATGTACGAGTACTTCTGGTACTTTGATGAGTTCCAATCTCTCTCTTGAATGTATCTTAACACCTCCTTCATTTTATCTGAACATGTGCAGTTGAATGGATTGTTCGCCAATTTAACAAATAAATACTTGTTTTGGATGATTCTTTCAAAATCACGAACAGATAATTCACTTATGTTGTTAAATGTTAGATCAAGAGTTAAATTTGAAATGCTATTACCCATCATCCTCGCATCAGTTCGCGGGAAAACAATATCCTGAATTCGGTTGTAAGACATATCCAGGTACTTCAAATTTGGAAAGTACATCCACCAGGTTTTAAAATTTTCAGGTATGCGATAAATATTAGAATGTGATATATTTAGAACGGATAATTCTGGAAATCTATTTTGTTCGATTAGGTTGGTTGCATAATATCTACTTAATGATGATGTGACGGATTGTTCAAGCACCTCTAGTTTTTTGTAAACACACTTATGTGGTGACAATCTACTATCCATTATGTTTTCGGTGGCTATTTTTGCGAACATTTCAATATCCGACTTTGAATTTCCTAGATCATGAATGAATGAGAAGGTATGGTTCCGCTCTATTTTTATTCTTAAATTCTCTTCGCTTCCACACAAAGCACTTCTCGGCAGATTTGCCGTCTTTATTTGAAGACTTTCATACATTAATTTAAGTCCTGTTGAATGTTGCACATTTATTAGAACATATTCTTCCAGTACGTCTGGAAGAAGGTCCAAATCATGTCTTCTAAAGTCTGCATAATAGCCGTCTGCTATGCAGTCATGCACATGGAGCTTAATAATATTACTGGCTTTTACTGGTGTTGGAAGTGAGATTCTAGCACCATTTTGACACTGCACAGAAAAACTGTACTTTTCATCTTTTTCCAATATATGCTGTCGTAGTATTGAAAAATTCCATTTACCGGAGGAGGATCCGTTTATGTAGCAATTATAGTGCAGCAATGTGTCATTGTTCCTTATTTTTTGCTGATCACAGAATTCCTCCCAATACGGTGGTAATCTGGAATCCAATACAGTGGAAATATTTCCATGTATTTGACCACTATCGTAATTTGTTGAATTGATAACATCAGTGGTATTTGTGGAAGAGTTAAACTCACGTGAAAGTCCATCCGGTGCAGTTGCTTGTAGAGAATTTATCGAATGCAACAAAAGAAATAATTGAAAAAATTTATATAATGCCATTTTCAAATATTGCATCCCTAAAAAGATTATTTTCATCAGTTCCAAAAGTACAATCGAGTAAAATCAAATGCGTCCACCGATTTCTTCTTATGTTGACATAGGAACGTGAAAGCATTTAAATGCTAAAACTCAAATTTCCAGTTTTATTAATAGAAATTAATTTCCAGTGTCTTGTTTTTTTTTTAAATATATATATCACATATAAAAGTAAAGGATATTTTGCTGTAGTGTTTTCGGGAAATATATACAAGAATGGATATTAATATCATGAATTTACATCCTACTTCAACAAGTTTGCAATGTCACATATTTATGCTTGATTGCATCACGTTTTTTTCTTAATAATTCATTAGGTGTTATTGAATGCTTCTTAACACGTTTACTTTATACATGGAAATTAATTACGATAATACAAATTAATCTTCTTCAACAGAGTACATACGCTCTTCTTTTTTTTATCAGTTTTAATTTATCAGCTTCGTTACATGAAAAAAAAGCATATGTTATGCGGGGATAATTAATATTTACGAGCCAAGAACCTTTCATAAATAATAGAATTCTTTGCATTTTAACGATTCCATGTACATTAAACAAAGGTTAAATCACATGATACAAACGTTGTGTCAGTTGTTAACTAGGAATGGGTGTATATTTACAATCATAAAATCAGGCAGTATAGAAAAACCAACAACCAAGGGGAATTCCACGACGGTATCTGCATTGTCTGGGACCTAATTTGTTATTGATCCCTTCAGATAGCTAAGGACGGGAAACAAGGTTCTGAGTGCATGTCAGAAATATATATAAAATGCAATAACACATGCTAATTTTATGAAGTGTTTATTTGATCTTGAATGAAAATCAAAGAACAAATTTTGTTAAATTCATTATTTTTTTCCTTATTTAAAAATGCAAACTTTCAGATGGTTTTTGGAAAATATATAAGTATTCTAATTTCTACTGGACCAAAAAGATTGGCAGGAGAGGGAAAATATCGGTACCATCTTTTAATACCGGTAACTAATCGTTTATACTTGGAGGTATTGCGAAACCCCTGCACTAAAGATTTTTTGGTTTCAAGAATAAATAACAATGATTAACTTGTGCAAAATGCTGTTTCCAGAAAATGCATTATTAAATCTAAATGCAATCTTTAAATGTGTATAAAAATGGGAAATAGAAAACGATACCATGGCCATATCCCCTGGGGAAAAAAACAGTGTATGCATGCAGTCGATTAATTATGGTAATTTTGTGACGACAGTGAAATATACTTAACTTCAATATGTTTGTTCAGGTAATGACGTACCGTCTGTTTTCATGAATTGACAAATTCCACTTGTACGATTTTCCCCAAATGCCCACACTTTTCGTACGAAAATTATCGAAATAGAAAAAAAATACAATCCTGTCAGCAAAAAAGGTTCGGTTTCAAATTAACTCTCTGGTTTAGTTTTTCAATTATCAGCCCCAAAAAACTTTAATTGTTTAGTGATTTATTCATGAATTTAAAAGAAAAATATAGAAGATATAAAAGAAATTAAATAACAATCCTAGATCATGTTCACAAAATTATTTTTATAAACAACACTGCATGGATGTATATTTTTTTGCGACCTAAGACTACCCAACATCTTTTGAAAAAATTAAATATATAAAGTATATGATAATTTAATGTCCATGAAACTTTATCTCATTTGCTAGACTTGTGCAGAATTGGATGGATATCGATTGGGTGACTCAGAGAAACAGCAGTAGAAGAAAATGGCTCACCTAATATATCTCCGATAATGGTTGATCGTGAACTTCTTCCACCCGGCTGGGAAGCCAGATGGGACCCAAATCAAAATGCATAGTAAGTAGCAGACTAAAAAAAAATAACAGTAAAAAGTCTAAACCATATATTTTTTTCACTCGAGTTTCCTCTATCCTTGATATAATTTCTTGTTGCTTTGCAGCTTTTTCATTGATCATAATACACGGCAAACGACATGGATTGATCCAAGATTGAATCCCCAGGTAATGTTTGGAAAAAGTTCATAAATGGCCAAAAACTCCTTATCATATTCAGCTCAATGATTGTAAATTCATATGAATTTACAATTATGATAAATGCATATTATAGATTAAAAAAATTTAGCTTTTTATCATTAAATGACAAAAATTTTGGAGAGCTTACCTTTAATGTATATCCAATGTTGCACTTTTTGAAATGCTTTTCCTACAAAATAATGAATAATTTTTTATCTGTTTGGGACTTTAAAACAAATCTTTAATTGAATAAATGTGTCGTATTTACAGAGAAAGCAATATAACAATCGTTACCATGGCAGTCAGCAACCAGCAGAGGTAAAGAGATGTAGTGAAACAATTATTTTCTTCTTAGATTATCTTATATTATATATAATTTTTGTTATCATTTTAAGATTTGCATGTTGTTTATTTCTTATCTTATCTTGATTTTTTATTTGAATAAAGAGTTTGAAACGGATCTTTTTGAAATATTTCTTTAATTTCTATGCCTTATCATGTATGGAGATGAGACAAATTGTTGACGAAGTCGATCGGCAATCTTACTCTACTAAGTACACACTGCTGTACATAACAGACTGAGGATTATAACACTATTTTACCATACCAAATCAAATTAATAGTATAGAATTAATTTGGTTAATCAGAGGGTGAAGTTTTTACCATTATAGTAATTCTAAAAAAAAAAATAATAAAATCAAAAGTAAACCGAAAATACATGTAATTAAAAGTATTTTTTACAAATTGTAATTTTTTTGTTGTTGTAATTTTCATCAGTTTCAGGTGTGATTTTTTTTCGGTGTTTATAAAACTTTAAAGTCAATACAGATGTATGTCTGTAGACTTTATCTACTGACTACTGTACAAATTACTAACTATTTGACTGAGTTTTGATAAATTTATTAAATTACTGAAAATTTAAACACATATACCTCCACATACAATATATAGAATGTAATAAAATGAATACATTTTCGACTTGATAAATCTAGATAAAACTATAAAGAGATGCGTTCATACTGCTAGGACGTGAATATTGTGTCATGAACAAAATAACTAAGAAAAAATGACGGAATTTATTGAAAAGCATCGGAAAAGTCAAAGCTATTTTAAATGCGTGGAACTAAAATATTTATTTCCAATACATGAACGTAGTGTTTTATTTGTTGTTTTCTTGCATGCCTTCCTTAATAAAAGGTAAAAACACATCGTGAAATTTATGAAAACTCCTGCATTCTATATAGCAAAATTTTAATGTTATCAAATGTTTAGAATGCATATGTAATATACACATGTACTAGTACATACATGTAACTGGTGTGGTATGCTACAGGTGGTACACCAAACTGTCACTGACCAATCAAATGCCAAGTTCGAGGCTTCGGTCAACGCTCTGTTGAGAGCATTCCCACAGGCCAATCAAGAAGTGGTCAGAGCAGTTATAAAAAGGTATATATTTAAATATCATATCTAAAACACATGACGAAATAAAATGGATAAAAAGGGAATAAATGGACAAATTAAAAATTTATAATTTTTTTTAAAAACATTTAAAGTAAATAACAAAATGTAATCTATTAAAAATGTTGGCAATTTCAGAAATAATTTATTCATATACCTTTGGGTATCTGTTTCTATATAATACAGCTGTCAGAACAACCACACAAGAGCCAAATTGATTCTAATGTCCATGGGATTCAAAGAAACTAATACATCTGAAACTGCTAAACCAACTTCTGGAGGAGGAGCTCCACAACAAATGTTGACTCCACACCTTCAGCAACATATGTCACCTCAAAATCAACAAGGTGTACGCAACCAACACAGCTATCCAGTCTCTCCGAATCAAAGACGTTCAATTTCTCCTCAGCAACGACGGTCACTTTCTCCTAACCAACAATTCGATGAGACATCACAGAGTCAATCCCCAAATTATCAGAGGAATGCACGGTCCCTCAATCAAGAAAAGCGCATAATCTCTCCAATCCGCTCTGACAGGAAATCATCGCCAAACAGACAACCAGGAGCATTACAGCAGAATGAGCACGAAAGACTTTCTCCAATCTACTCTGACAGGAAATTATCGACAAAAAGGCAAAGAGGGGCATCACAACAGGATGAGGACCCAACTCTACAGCCAAGGCGCCATTCTTACCAAGCTGCTACAAAACCCTCTCAACAGAAATATGTATCTGCTGCAGAAATAATGGCGTCTTCAAGGAAAATAAGCCATGATTCACATCAAACCATTCACGAGCAAAATCAAGCAGACGGACAAATATCAAACAAAAACCCTATCATTACCACTCTTTCTCACTCACTTTCCCCAAAGTCCTCAAGCAAACGCTCTTCAACAGACCAAGCATTTACAACAAGTGACGAAAATCAATCTGCAGTTTCGCCCCAAGTTCCTAGAGATAATAGTTCTCATTTCAGAGATCAGGAAATATCAAATTCTGAGAAGGCAAAACGTAAGAATGAAGTTTCTTTCAAAAATATTGATACTGATAGTAGTACATGTAGATTTAAACAAATACACCTTTATCGTTACGATTCTGAATTTGTATTACAGTGAAACAGACCCTGATGGACCAGTTTCCAGAATGTGAGTCTGATGTTGTAGAACTGGCTCTGAAAACTACTAATTTCAATGCGTCTGCCACAGGTGTTTTACTGGAGACATGGAAAAGAAGTGTGAAAAGAGAGTATGTAAATGATATATGGAATCGAAATAAAATATTTGAAAAAACATTCCTTTCAGAATTTTTAAGAATTATTACCCTGTTGCCATATTTATGATTGTAGGGAAGAACAAAGAAGTTATGGTAAGTTAGATATTACGTTGTTGTACATCTATATAAGACAAGACAACTTCATTGAACAATTCTTCAAGAGATTGAAAAAAATTTTCTCTTCACAGGTGATTACAAAAAGAGAACCGGATCTGACATAACTTCGCTTACTCCTGATGTTTCCCCAACAACAATCATTACAAAACAGCCTGCTGCATATCTTTCAGATCAGCAAAGGTACTCAATTGAAAGTTACAGTGTACAAAATTTCTACGTATATTCAAATCGTTAAGTATCATATTTTTAGTTTGTTTCCATTGCCTACCTGTTACTTATTCTCTTCGTTTCCTATGACACAGTTATAAAACTATAGAGCCCACACAGGGCGTTTCCACTTATTTCTACTGTCTGCTGTTCTTCTTGCTCCATTTCAATACTGTCATCCAACTTTTGTGCTTTCCCGCGTTCTACTGTGCGGCGTCACGTTGTTGTAGTTAGATACATTCTCATTTTTCTTTTCCCGACATAGACTTTGAGTCCAATTCTCTCTGCCCTTTTTATCATATTTGTTGTTTTTCTTTTATTGAGCAGTTTCCTTGATTATAATAGGGTGTCAACATCTTCAAATTCTAAATCATATACTTTTATTAATAAAATTCCATTTTATCCTGGTCTTGCCATTCTTCAATGATTTCTTCACTAACTTGTCCATTGTCATCAAGGGAAAAACCGACATGTTGCAGCTTTCCTTTCTCTACGAAGTTTTGCAATATGCAGATTGTTCTTCTCTTTAAAAAAAAAACCAGCCTGCTTTTTTGTTGCTGTGAATCTTTTCCTTTTCCTATCCCTACCTTCTGACCCAGAACTAGGGAGTAAAGAGATTTCTCCCCGATTCTTACATTTTGTATTCCGATTCCCTTTCTTTGACAACTTTATAATGAGTTCCTTCTTCCATGTTTCACATTTTTTTCTTGTTCCATATCTTATCAAGAGGACTTTTTATCTTTTCTGTTGTAAATTCTAAATATGCTTTCATTACTTCTGCTGTGTTGTCTATTCCTGCTGAATTACCATGGTTTAAGTTTTTACTGAATTTTCTTTTCTCCGTATTATGGTTCGCTGCTGATTATCTCTGCTTTATGCGACTGTAATTTCCTCATCTACATGCAACACGAATTTTACTTACTCCTCTCTATTGAAGGTGTCTATATTTTTATTTCATAATTTCATTTCTGCTTCCACATTTTACTTCAGCAATGAATCTTGGGCGAATCAACATTCGATTGGAAACGACCCGAGTTCTTCAGAAAGAAAGATATCTCTCAAAACTTTGCTTGTGACATCTCAGTAAGTAATCAGTCTTATATCTAAAGTAAATTGTCCATTAATCATAGAATAAAAGATTTACAAAATGCCTTAAAACAAAAGTATCGTTAGCTCTCTTCAGCTCTTTTCATTTTGTAAGTTTGTATATGAAATTGTATCGCGAGAACAAACATTATTCAACATCAAAAGTCCATAAAACAATAAAAAATAGGAGCAGAGCAAACACGGACCTCCAAAAATCAAACGTGGGATCAGGTGCCATGGAGGAGTGAACATCCCTACCGACCGGTCACACCCGGCGTGTGCTCTTTGTCATGATCGAGAATTAATTGAACAAGAGGCCCACGGGCCTTATAGGTCACCTGAGTATCATGTAACAACTTTCCAGTGATTGTATTTGGTTCGAGTTTTAATCCAAAAGCCATGAAATTCACAAATTCTGAAAGAGGCACTGTGGCAACGCACTTTGAAAAAATTACGCACTTTGAAAAAAAATTTCAAAGTGCGTTAAAATTGGGACAAAATCAACGCACTTTGAAAAAATTTTTCAAAGTGCGTTAAATTTGGGACCAACTCAACGCACTTTGAAAAAATTTTTCAAAGTGCGTTAAGAGTCTACATCAATATATTTTACCATGGAGACACTTAACGCACTTTGAAAAAAAATTAAATCATATTTTAGTAATGGAAAGATTTTATTTGTTATTTATCTTTCAAAAAACTTATGAATTGATTAACTCACGTCGAAAAAAGGAGAAGACGGGTATAAGATCCCTCAGTCCAAATCTTTATCTTTTGAATACATAGGTGTCGGTAACAAACGGGGGAGGGGAGCAATAAACCCAAAAAGGGTAAGCTGCATTTTCAATGCTTATACGATGTATATATCTTTCCAGAATAAGTGGGGGGCTAAGCCCCTCCTCCCCTGGCTCATTGCCCGGTCTCGATGTCTATGCTATACTCATTTATATAATTATGTATTTACCTAACTGTTATGAAGTTGAAAACTTTTAATATTAAATGAGTTAATTAAAACAGATGAAAACTAGAAATATTGAAGTACAGTAAAACGTATGAGAGAGAAAGAATTTTCATAGTTTTGAACAATCAAATGCCCCCTTTTTATTATGATAAATGCTAAGTTGCTTTAAGCTGTCCACTGTTAGTGCCCCCTTTACACCTTTACATATACTTATCAAAGACTAGAATTTAAAGAAAAGAAAGAAACGAATTAATGATCTTAAACAATCGTCACTCTTTTTTTCAAGACCCTTTTCCCTTTTATTTTATCAAAACCTCAAATATTTAAAACGTCAGCTTGTCAGGTCGTGAAGTGACTTCATCATAAAAAAGTTATCCATCCAGGATCTGTTATTTATCAACCGATTATTTGTAAGAATATTGATCAATCTACATTTTTTTTCAAAGTGCGTCAATATGGTCGATATCAACGCACTTTGAAAAAAAAATTAATTTTTTCAAAGTGCGTTATAGCTTGGTCCCAAATTTAACGCACTTTGAAAAAAATTTTCAAAGTGCGTAATTTTTCAAAGTGCGTTGTAACAAGGCACTATTGCTTATCAAAGAGCAGATTTCAAAGCATAATTTATTTTTAGTCAAAGTACCCCCCTGGTACCCCTGACCCAGCAGCCCTGAAATTATCTATTTTGAAAGAGGCCCCTTTCTTCATCCTACGGCCAGCATTTTTTTTATTTTTAGGTTTAGTTATGAACATGAGAATGAAAAAGTCCCGAGGGAGAAGGAAATAATTTTTTTTTTGGATAAATCAAATTGTACATTTTTTTTATGCTATCCTAATAGGCTCCTTACCACTGGACACATAAATGCTTACAAATAGGAAAGTAGAACATTTAATTCCTTATTTCATCATCTGCCAGTTTAAGCCAGTTCTATAAATTTTGTGATGTTGATCAAAATATATTATAAAAAATCAATTCTTTAAAAGTCTTTCAATATATCTTCATTTTTTAAAAATGTGTTAAGTGAATGTGTAGACATTGTTCTAAAATATACTTGATGCCTAAATTATAATTCCTATCATAAAACAGACAGTGGGTATTGCGGAGTCGGGTGAACATTTTTTTTCAATTAAGTGTAAAATAATTTTTCTGGCTGATACAAATGATACTACATGCCTGTATATATTTGTATATTCTTGCTTTTTACTAGTTGAATTTTTTTTTTATTTCTTCAGGTTATTGTTTATTTCTTCCTTAAATGGACTTAACTTCTCCCATAGTTTTATTCATTACATCTGATGCATAAGCAAACCTTTTCTGAAGAATGATGCTTAGACTGTAAGCTATAACAGAGACCTAAACAATGTCGCTGGCAATATGCAATAGCTACCACGGGCAATTTAAAACCTTTGGGAGGAAAATAATTATGTTCCCCAACCGAAGTTGGGGAATATATTGTTTTTACTCTGTTTCTTATTAAGGTCTTCCGTCTTCACGGAAGACCTTATAGTGATTCTACTGTTTCTTATTATTAAGGTCTTCCGTCTTCACGGAAGACCTTATAGTGATTCTATTGTTTCTTATTAAGGTCTTTCGTCTTCACGGAAGACCTTATAGTGATTGTACTGTTTCTTATTATTATTCTTTTTTTTTGACAAAAATTTTGTGCACGCGATTTCTCGAAAACTATTCAGCGGTTTCTCATGAAACTTTCACAAAATATGTGTCATTATATGAAGTTGTTACATCCGAAGAAAAATTTGGAAAATTCGCTTCTAGTGCCAAGTTATGGACAATTTCCTGATTTTAAAATGCGATTTTGTCGCGCACTTTTATCGAAAATGGCTAAGGATATGAACTGGAGACTTATTGGAGATGATAGATCATGACTTTCTGGATTGCAGAATTACCTTTTCGTGCGTCGTCAGTACTTCCGGTTGTTACGAGATGCAAATTTAAAAAAATCGTATTTTCTAACTTTTTTGTTTTTCAGTATTTTTCATTTATTTTTGGTATCTTAATAGAAATCCTCCTTATTATACTTACTATTTAATTTGTTTGAATGTTGATAACTCTAAACTCTAGATATTAGCATTCAAAAATCTGAAGCGGGTCCAAAATGGCGGCTGTCTCAGTCAACGCCGACATTTCGCAATAGTGGTTTATGGAGTCAGCTGTGCGTTTGCTTGAACAAAAGTAACATAAGTGTAAATGGAATGTAAAGGAATACTTGGATTGTCACGTCGTAGTTACGTTGCAGTTCTGTGTCAAACTAACGTCTTCTATAATTGGTTTTGGCTGGTTTTCAAATTAGAGAAAGAAAAGACTAAATATGCAAATGAAATTCGATACCTAATATCTTTTGTGCATTACAGAAAAACAGATCTTAAATCATACTTATAAGTAATACATTCTCAAAAAAGAATATCAATTAATATTGTCAGTATATATCTCAACCACTCGGTTTTTCCTATGCACACTTGTGTCATATTAAACTAATAAATTTTACAAAAATAAGAAAACGTTTTTTTAAAATATAGCCTCATGGAGTTTATTTGAGCATTCTTCTCTCAAAGACCTGATTCAAGTTATTTAGCAGAAATGATATCTGATTCCTTGACCGTCGTAGGGCGAGACATGTTTTTCGGCGAAACGTTTCAACCTTTTTCGATTAACTAATCGGGATAATTCACTATGGGGAGAAACAGGAAATTGAAAAAAATTCATAGCTTTAGTGTTACATGCATATATACAATTGGAATTTGTAAAATGTATTAAATATACTTTCTGAACCTCGATTCTTAGGCTATAAGAACGTTGTTTTCTTAATTTCATTGAAGCTATCACACCTATTTAAAAGAACATTCCAAAGAAAAGGGGCAAAGATTAACTCGTGGCGTTTGGCGCTAAATTTTGAATAGTGACCCGTCTTTCATAATTTTAAGAGAGAAGCACTGTTTCGTTAATATAACAAGTAGATTTAGAGTAGAGGTCCCGATAGCGTTACATTTAGTGCGTTGGAATTTCATGCTGGCGACTTGGGTTCAACCCCCCTTGTGTGCAATTTTTTTTTTACTTTTTCAGCTCGATTTAACTTTTTTCTTTCCGGAATTGGACGGAAGACCTCTCGTTGCTCGCAACGAGTTTCTCATCTAGTTATTATTATTATTATTAAGGTCTTCCGTCTTCACGGAAGACCTTATAGTGATTGTATTGTTTCTTATTATTATTATTATTATTATTCTTTTTTTGACAAAATTTTGTGCACGCGATTTCTCGAAAACTATTCAGTGGTTTTTCACGAAACTTTCACAAAATATGCGCCTTTACATGAAGTTGTGCAGTCTGTAATTGTTTTTGGAAAATTCGCTTCCGGTGCCAAGTTATGGGCAATTTCCTGATTTTAAAATGCGATTTTGTCGCGCACTTTTATCAAAAATGGTAGAGAATATGAACTGGAGACTTATTGGAGATGATAGATCATGACTTTGTGGTTTGCAGAACCGCCTTTTCGTGCGTCGTCAATACTTCCGGTCGTTACGAGATGCAAATTTAAAAACTCGTATTTTTCAAACTTTTTTGTTTTTCAACATTTTCTATTTATTTTTGGAATGATAATAGAGACCCTTTGATCGATGCTTACTATATACGTTGTTTGGATTTTGGTTAATCAGAACTCCAGATATTAATATTTGAAAATCTGAAGCGAACCCAAGATGGCGGCTGTCTCTGTCAACTCCGCCATTTTGCAAGTAGGGGTTTATGGAGGCACCTGAGCGTTTGACTAAATGATACATGAAAAGTAAAAAAACTACGTGGACTTTCACCTAGTAGTACGCTGCAATTCAGTGACAATCTAAAAACTTAATTTCCGTTTTATTGCTTTAGTGTAATTGTGCTAGATACGTGTGTGCAATGTGTTAAATTTACTTTCTTAACGTCGAAATAAAATAAAGGCGATAAGTGGAAGTTGTTTTATTTAATATTTAATTTCATTGAAGCTATCACACCTATTTGATAGATCAGTCCAAAGGATAGGCACGAATATTTACTCGTAGTGTTTGTCGCCAGATTATGAATAGTGAACCGCCTTTTATGATTCTTAGACAGGTGTACTGTTGCAGGTGTACTGTATACATAACTATATTTAGAGCAGTATTCAAAATTTATTAGTTTTTCACAACCTAACCACTGTGTTTCCCATGCACACTTGAGTCATATTAAACTAATACAAAAGACAGAAATAAGAAAACCTTTTTTTAAATAACATCGTCTAATGGAATTTATATTAACATTCTTTTCTCAAAGATATTTAAAGTTGAACATTGAACATAAATGAAATCTGATTCCTTGACCGTCGAAGGGTGAGACATGTCTTTCATCGAACCATTTCTACTTTTTCATGAAGGTGTAAAGAATCGGGTTAGTTCACTTTGGGGATAAACGGGTAATTAAAAAAAATTAAAAATGATTACCATTTCACTTCTTTTGTGTTACTTACCTATATAAGATATAGAATATGTACAAGCTGTTAAATATACTTTCTAAACCTCGCAATTTAGGCTTGAAGAACTTTTTTTCTTTTTTCGTTATTCCATTGAAGCTATTACACCTATTTAATGAAACATTTCAAAGAAAAGGCGCGCAGATTAACTTGTGGCGTTTGGCGCGAAATTATAAATAGTGGCGCGCATTTCGTGATTCTTAGACAGGTGTATTGTTGTATATTCAAGTACATTTATAGCAGTGGACTAAAACGCGTAATTTAAGCGTGTTGGGAATAAAGAGGAAAAAAGCGCGTTGGATTTTCTTTGTGACCCAATTTATTTTATCACTTTTTCAGCTCGATTTTAGGTTCTTTTCCTGAATCGGACGGAAGACCTCTCGTTGCTCGCAACGAGATCGTTTCTAGTTCTTATTATTATTCTTTTTTTTGACAAAATTTTGTGCAGGCGATTTCTCGAGAACTATTCAGCGGTTTTCAACGAAACTTTCACAGAATATGTGTTATAATATGAAGTTGTTACTTTTTAGGGAAAATTTGGAAAATACGATTCCGGTTCCAAGTTATGGCCAATTTCCTGATTTTAAAATGCAATTTTGTCGCCCCTTTTTATCGAAAATGGTTGAGTATATGAACTGGAGACTAATTGGAGATGATAGATCATGACTTTGTGGTTTGCGGAATCGTCTTTTTGTGCGTCGTCAGTACTTCCGGTTTGTACCGGAAGGGTATTTAAAAAATGCAATTTTCCAACTTTTTTGTTATTCAATATTTTTTTGTGATATTAATAATTTAAATAGAGACTCATTTGCGAATGCGTTATATGTAATTTGTTTTAGAATCGAAAAAGCCAATCTCGAGATATTTGCATCTAAAAATTTGAAGCGGTGTTTTCAATGGCCGAATGGTTAACGCGTTGGATTGTCACGCGAGCGACCCGGGTTCGCTCCCCCGAATGTCCGATTTTTTTTTTATCACTTTTTCTGCTAGATTTTTTGCATTTTATTTCAGAATGGGACGGAAGACCTCTCGTTGCTCGCAACGAGATCGTTCTAGTTCTTATTATTATTATTCTTTTTTTTGACAAAATTTTGTGCAGGCGATTTCTCGAAAACTATCTAGCGGTTTTTCATGAAACTTTCACAAAATATGTGTCATTATATGAAGTTGTTACATCCGAAGAGAAATTTGGAAAATTCGCTTCTGGTGCCAAGTTATGGACAATTTCCTGATTTTAAAATGCAATTTTGTCGCCCCTTTTTCTCTAAAATGGCTAAAGATATGACCTGGAGACTTATTGGAGACGATAGTTTGTCACTTTGTGGTTTGCAGAATCACCTTCTCGTGTGTCGTCAATACTTCCGGTCGTTACGAGATGCAAATTTAAAAAAATCGTATTTTCTAACTTTTTTGTTTTTCAGTATTTTTCATTTATTTTTGGTATATTGATAGATATCATCCTTATAATGTTTACTATATAATTTGTTTGAATGTTGATAAATCTAAACTCTAGATATTAGCATTCAAAAATCTGAAGCGGGTCCAAAATGGCGGCTATCTCTGTCAACGCCGACATTTCGCAACAGTGGTTTATGGAGTCAGCTGAGCGTTTGCTTGAACAAAAGTAACATAAGAATAAATGAAATGTAAAGGAATACTTGGATTGTCACGTCGTAGTTACGTTATAGTTCTTTGTCAAACTAACGTCTTCTGTAATTGGTTTTGGCTGGTTTTCAAAGTAGAGAAAGAAAAGACAAAATGTGCAAATGAAATTCGATACCTTATATCTTTTTGATAAAGGAAAAACAGATCTTAATTCATACTTAAAAGTAATACTTTCTCAAGAAAGAATATCAATTAATATTGTCAGTATATATCTTAATTACCACTGGGTTTTTCTATGCACACTTGTGTCATATTAAACTAATAAATAATACAAAAATAAGAAAACCATTCTTTTAAAGATCGCTTCATGGAGTTTATTTGAGCATTCTTGTCCCAAAGACCTGATTGAAGTTATTTAGCATAAATGATATCTGATTCCTTGACCGTCGTAAGGCGAGCCATGTTTTTCGGCGAAAAGTTTCAACCTTTTTCGTTTAATTAATTGGAATAGTTCACTTTGGGGATAAACAGGAAATTGAAAAAAATTCACAACCGTTTCATCGCTTTCGTGTTACATGCATATATACAATATAGAATTTGTAAAATGTGTTAAATATACTTTCTAATATCATTGAAGCTATCACAGCTATTTAACAGAGCATTCCAAAGAAAAGAGGCAAAGATTAACTCGTGGCGTTTGGCTCTAAATTTTGAATAGTGACCCGCCTTTCATCATTTTAAGAGAGAAGCACCTAGCTGTTTCGTTAATATATACAAGTAGATTTAGAGTAGAGGTCCAGATAGCGTTATATTTAGTGCGTTGGAATTTCATGCTGGCGACTTGGGTTCAACTCCCCTTGTGTGCAAATCATGTTTTTTTTTTTACTTTTTCAGCTCGATTTTACTTTTTCTTTCCGGAATCGGACGGAAGACCTCTCGTTGCTCGCAACGAGTTTCACATCTAGTTATTATTATTATTATTATTATTTTTCTTCTTCCTGGGAAAACCTTTTCCGCGAATGATCTTGAAATCAACACGTCCGACTTAGGTGAAACCTTTTTAGGGTCACTAGGCATGTTATGTAGATTTGCGGAACGAAGGTCATTTTGCGCGCACGTGCTTGCAAGAGCGCGCACGTGCAACACGTGAAATGACCAAAATAACAGATATAGCCGTAACTTTTCTACTTTTTGATTATATGCTTTGATACTCATAATATAAGTATATATTAGTAGTATAGACGTGATGACATGCTCAAAATAGCAAGATCTCACGCGCATGCACGTGTGCTTCGCTCTGATTGGCTGAAACTAAAGTCTCAATATCTTCCTTGTTTTACGTCATAATCCTTTGAAATTTTGAACTTAGTCACACATTATGAAGATCTACAGGATGATATATAAAAATTTTCATGAAAGCAAGTACATGCGCATGTGCTGGCAAGAGTGCGCACGTGCAACATGTGAAATTACCAATATAATGGACGAAGCCGTAACTTTTCCATTTCTTGATGGAATTTTTTGAAACTCACAATGCATGAATATATTAGTAGTATAGACAAGAAGACATGGTCAAAATGCAAGATCTCACGCGTATACACGTGCGCTTTGCTCTGATTGGCTGAAACTAAAGTCTCAATATCTTTCTTGTTTTTCAACAAAATCCTATGAAATTTTGAATATAGCCATGCATTAAGATATCCTACAACATGATACATAGCAATTATCATGAAAGCACGTGCATGCACGTGTGCTGCAATCTGATTGGCTTAAACTTTAAATAGCTATAATTCATTTGGTTTTCAACCAAACAGGATGGGATTTGTAACATAGATAGATATAATAAACTTCTACAAGAAGGTATGGTCACCATGCACATGCATAGACGTGCGTGTACGAACGCTGTAATCTGATTGGCTGAAACTTTAAACAGCTATATTTCCCTTGGTTTTCAACCAAACGGGTTGGGATTTAGAACATAGATAGATGTAATGGACTTCTACAAGAAGATATGGTCACCATGCTCATGTATGCACATGCGTGCACGTGAAATGCTATAAATCAAAAATACACTTGAGTGAGCGTATTTTTTAATACTTTTGGATTAAATACTTTAATATTTAATATATATAAAAATATCTATATAGTGTAGACAAGATGATATGGTCATTACGCACATGCATTCACATGCGCACGCATGCAATGCTAAAATTTGAATGAACTTGGCGTTGTTAAAGTCTCAAATGCATAGATTTTGTCCTATTTAATGAAACTTACAGGGAAAATGGCACCAAAAGGGAGTTGGGGAGCGTTTGGGGAACATCTGTAACGGTCCCCGTTACAATTAGCACTAGTTTACAGATACTTTTGAAACGAATACATAATTATCTCACCAGCATGTCATTGTGCAACAAAGTCGTCAGCATATTATTTGTCCTTTGAACGTGTGAGACGTTTTGAATGGCACTCTTTCGATGAATTTTACACTAAAGCAAGCTATCTTCGCAGATCTAGCTTTATTTACCCGCCATTTCATCTTAAACCGGAAGTGCGAGTTCGTAAATTTGAAATCTCGATCCCGACTCAAATTTGAAATCGGAAAAAAATTTTTCTGAAAATTCAAAACCTTGAGCGGAGGGTTTGTAAAACTGAAAATAAAATAAATCTTGGCCTTAAATATGTAATTAGATCATTAGCATATTGACCAGGAGCAAAGGATAAGATGTTCAAAGAATTCATGCATTTCACTATATAATCATTAGAGCCCCACCCTAAAACAAGAACCCCTGACTCAGGGGCCCTGAAATTCACAAATTGGGGAGAGGCAGTCTTATTCAACATAACTTTGTACTTAGTTACTTTATTTAATGCCCAGGAGTAGAGAAGAAGATTTTTAAAGAATTAATGTATTTTCACTATATAATCAATAAAGCCCCGCCCTAGCACTAGAACCCCTGACCCAGGGGCCATGAATTTCACAATTTTGGTAGAGGCCACCTTATTCAACATAACTTTGTACTTGGTTAGTTTATTTAATGCCCATGAGCAGAGAAGAAGATTCTCAAAGAATTTATGCATTTTCACCATGTAATCAATTTAGCCCCGCCCTAGCACTAGAACCCCTGACCCTGGGGCCATGAATTTCACAATTTTGGTAGAGGACTCAATGCTGATTACAATCATGCAAACAGTTTGACTGCTTGATGTCCAGGAGTAAAGAAGAAGATTTTTAAAGATTTCATTAATTTAACAGGTTTTTTAGCTCACCTGAGCCGAAGGCTCAAGTGAGCTTTTCTGATCACATTTTGTCCGTCGTCCGTCCGTCCGTCTGTCTGTCCGTCTGTAAACTTTTCACATTTTCGACTTCTTCTCAAGAACCACTGGGCCAATTTTGACCAAACTTGGTACAAAGCATTTTTGGGTGAAGGGGAATTTAAATTGTTAAAATAAAGGGCCAAGTTCCCTCACAAGGGGAGATAATCAAGAAAAGACAAAAATAGGGTGGGGTCATTAAAAAATCTTATTCTCAAGAACCACCGGGCCAGAAAAGCTGAAACTTATATGGAAGCATTCTAATATAGTGTATATTCTAAATTATTAAAATCATGACCCCCAGGGGAAGGGCGAGGCCACAATGGGGAATCAAAGTTTTACATAGAAATATATAGGAAAAATCTTTGAAAATCTTCTTCTCAAGAACCACTGGGCCACAAAAGCTGAAACTAATGTGGAAGCATCCTGGGGTAGTGTAGATTCTAAATTGTTAAAATCTTGACCCCCGGAGGAGGGGCGGGGCCACAATGGGGAATCAAAGTTTTACATAGAAATATATAGGGAAAAGCTTTGAAAATCTTCTTCTCAAGAACCACTGGGCCACAAAAGCTGAAACTTATGTGGAAGCATCCTGGGGTAGTGTAGATTCTAAATTGTTCAAATTATGACCCCCGGGGGAAGGGTTGGGCCACAATGGGGAATCAAAGTTTTACATAGAAATATATTGGAAAAATCTTTGAAAATCTTCTTCTCAAGAACCACTGGGCCACAAAAGCTATAACTAATGTGGAAGCATCCTGGGGTAGTGTAGATTCTAAATTATTCAAATCATGACCCCCGGGGGAAGGGCGGGGCCACAATGGGGAATCAAAGTTTAACATAGAAATATATAGGAAATATCTTTGAAAATCTTCTTCTCAAGAACCACTGGGCCAGGAAAGCTGAAACTTATGTGGAAGCATCCTGGGGTAGTGTAGATTCTAGATTGTTAAAATCGTGACCCCCGGGGGAAGGGCGGGGCCACAATGGGGAATCAAAGTTTAACATAGAAATATATAGGAAAAATCTTTGAAAATCTTCTTCTCAAGAACCACTGGGCCACAAAAGCTGAAACTAAAATGGAAGCATCCTGGGGTAGTGTAGATTCTAAATTGTTCAAATCATGACCTTTGGGGGAAGGGCGGGACCACAATGGGGAATCAAAGTTTTACATAGAAATATATAGGAAAAATCTTTGAAAATCTTCTTCTCAAGAACCACTGGGCCACAAAAGCTGAAACTTATGTGCACATGGAAGGATCCTGGGGTAATGTAGATTTTAAAATGTCTAAATTATGATCAGTGGGGTAGGGTGGGGATTCATTTTGTATTACAAGGAGGAAATCTGGTAAAGAACAGAATGGTCAAAGCTTCTCAGGTGATCGATGTGGCCCATGGGCCTCTTGTTTCCCACCCCTCAGGCCCCAGGGGGGCAGGGACCATGAAATTCACAATTTTTGTTCCTCTTCACCCATAGATGCTTTGTGGCAAATTTGGTCAAAATTGGTTGAGCGGTTGCAGAGAAGAAGCTGAAAATGTTTAAATGTTAACGCACGGCGCACGACGGACGACGGACGACGCACGACGACGGACGACAATAGATAGCAATAGGTCACCTGAGTTTACTCAGGTGACCTAAAAATACGTCGACGATTCTTATATATAATGCATGGAGTAAAAAGTTACCTGATTTTTACTTTATGTTACAGAACTGCGTCTCCTTTTACCAGCTTGATAAAGAGAATTCCAGGAATGACATGTTGCTTTCTTCCTTACACTTCATCGACAACCAGGTAAGGTTGAGATTAAATCTATAGATATCTGTGAATATAATTGTAAATTCCATTGCTTTAATCATTTAGCATATTTGATCCTTTCAAATACATGTACATGTACTAGAAATTTGCGACTGTGTAAATGGATACCGATAAAGCAGATAAGATTCTTTGTTATTTTTTAAAGTTATACATAAACTGTTCTCATTCTATGTCATCTTCAGCTGCTTATCATGCAAATACAAAATTATACTGAATTGTATTTCAGTCAATTCACCTCAAGAGTTGTTACATCCGATGCTATTCCCCAGTCACCTTACCGCACAGCGCCACAGGGACCTAACCCAGCCCTGCCTAAAGGTCCCAATAGATCACTTCTTAGGTAAATAGCCTGACATTCTTAAGAAAACTTACGCTATCGGCCATCGTACAAAACTAGAGTACAAGTACAAGTAGAGAGTGTGTTCCAGATTCGTTTGTGTTATTTGTTGCACGCCTCACATATGTTTAAAAATGTGTGCTTTGAATTCAAACAGTTTTAAATTTGCCCGAGTAGGGCATCCTCGCTAGCCAAGGGTTTCCGATCCGATACCTACTCTACATAGTAGGTATCGGATCGGAAACCCTTGGCTAGCGAAGATGAAGTAGGGGGGCATAAATAAAACGGGAGCGAAAAATTCTCGTATAAAACGCGGTATTCTAATTTTAATTTTCGCTCCTTGGAGTTATCTCTTTAAAGGCCTCGATACTATAGTATTCAATTATGTGGATTTTATCTTCTTGATATATTGACTTTTTTAATTATCTTTGAACAATAGAATTTTATTACGGTTTTTTCTTCTATTTTAGCAAGGACATTATTCAAGCTACAGGTCCTGACATGAAGCACAGAAGAGGGCCAGACCCTCTTAATGTTGGGATGAGGGTTGTTGCTGTGGGTCCAAATCCAGCTTTGGTACAGGGTCCAATCAATGTACTGAATGGACGTTCAATGCTTGTAACCTCCTTGTGATTCTTTGAAAGGAATTGTTAAAACATTATTGTTCTGATCAGATGCTCAATTATTTGACATGCAGAGAAATATCTCTCAGAGAATCTAGACAAAATATATGAATTATTATCATAAAATACATGTATTATATATAACAAATATAACAACTTTACATTTTTATGGAATTCATGGTGCCGATCTTACTGTGTGAGGATTTTTGGCATGATATTCGTTCTAATCGATGTAAAAATTAACTGTGATTGTATATTCCTCATATCTTATATTTAACGTTTTCAGTCCTGGCTTGTAACTATTTTCTTAAAATTATGTTAACATAACATCGTTATTATTGCATCGTACTGATTTTGCTTGTTAAAGGTCAATTAATAATACATGTATGTCGTAGTTATTGTTTTTGAATGTGAAAATAACAACCTTCAGTAATTCATGTTTGTAAGCATTTTTATTTAAAATACCAACTTCGCTTTTCAGTCATTTTATTGCTTTGTGATGCATTGCCATGCAAAAAAAAAAAAAAAAAAAAAAAAAAGAAAGAAAGAAAAAATACCATTTGATTAGATTTAAGACGAACTGCAATCATGAAATTATTAAATCTGTCAAGTTGGATGAAAATGTGGGGATTCTTACTAGATTTTGTGATAATTATGTCAAAAATATTTATATTGAAAATATAACAAAAAGGAAAAGTCGTCAATGTGACAGCAAACTAGATTTTCATGAACAGCACTGGTAATTTTTGCATAAATTAATTATAAGACCTTTCTATTCTGACAACTGATGAATGTGATGATCTAACGATATCAGTGGAATATCTTGCATAAAAAATGTTCAGCAAATGGTATTTTCTCAACAATTGCCGAAGATAAAAAATCCAAATTCAAGGTACATTACAATGTAGTGGGCACATCGCGAAAATATATATAATTTATCGGCAGCACTTTAAAAAAAAAAATCATATGATATATATCTTAAAACAGTTGAAGAGTTATCTAGAGTAAGACAAATGATGTCTCTAACTGCAATATTATTTTATGTCTAAAGAATGACTACATTCTGCAAGTTCATTCATTATTAAAGTCCAAGTTAAATGTATATAATTATATACATATTCACGACGGTTGATCTGCAAGATATAAAAATGTCCTATTTTGA